>NW_025336087.1:10778018-10780502 GCF_004798865.1 Varanus komodoensis | reverse complement strand
GGGCTTTATAGGTCATCACTAACACCTTGAATTGGGCCTGGACTTCAGTGGGAAACCAGTGAAGCTGACGGAGGACTGGAGTCATGTGAATAATGCCCAGTCCCCGTCAGCAGCCTGGCAGCTCTATTTTGAACCAATTGAAGTATCCGGACCGTCTTCAAGGGTAGCCCCACGTAGAGCGCGTTACAGAAGTCAAGGCGGGAAGTCACCAACGTGTGTGTCACTGTCGCCAGGCAGTCGTACTCCAGGTAGGGGCGCAGCTGATGGATCAGCCGAAGCTGAAGGAAAGCGCTCCTCGCCACTCTGTCACCTGAGCTTCCAATGAAAGCTCTGGGTCGAGGAGCACTCCCAAGCCGCGGACCTTGTCCCTAAGAGGGAGTGCAACCCCATTCAGGACTAGGTTCAATTCACCCTCTCCGAAGCCCGATCCGCCAACCAACAGGATCTCCTCTTCTCTGGACTGAGCTTCAGTTTACTGGCGCTCATCCAGCCCATTACCTCGGCCAGGCACCGGTTCAGCACAGCCACCAGCTCACCTGGATTGGTGGAAAATGAGAGGTAGAGCTGGGTATCATCGGCGTACTGATGATTCCGCAGCCCACACCTCCTGATGACCTCTCCCAGTGGTTTCATGTAGATGTTGAACAGCAAAGGGAACAAAATGGACCCCTGCAGTATTCTATGGCATAGCTGCCATGGCGCAGAGCCATAGTCTCCCAGCACCACCTTCTGGAATCGGTCATTGAGATAGGAGCGGAACCACTGCAAAGCAGTGCCTCCGACCCCCCAATCCCGCTAGCCTATCCAGAAGGATACCATGGTGGATGGTATCGAAAGCCTCTGAGAGGTCCAGAAGAACCAACAGGGACGCACTCCTCCTGTCCTTCTCCCTGCACAGGTCATCGTACAGGGCGACCAAGGCAGATTCAGTACCGTACCCGGGTCTGAAGCCAGACTGAAATGGGTCCAGGTAATCAGTTTCATCCAAGAGAGCTTGGAGTTGTCCTGCAACCGCGCGCTCCGACACCTAGCCCAGAAACGGGATGTTGGCCACTGGTCTATAATTAGTGGCCATCTCTGGTTCCAGTGACGTTTTCTTCAGGACCGGTCGGACTACCGCCTCCTTTAAAGGGGCAGGTACCCGACCCTCCCTCAGAGAAGCGTTAACCACTTCCAAGATCCAGATCCCAATCCCGTGCTTGGAGTTATTTATTAACCAAGACGGGCAAGGGTCCAGTAGGGAAGTGGTGGGACGTACTCGTCCAAGGACCTTGTCCACATCATCAGGCCGCAATAACTAAAATTCGTCCATTAATTTTGGACGAGACGGCAGCATTGGTGTCTCCCCAGAAACCTCTGAGTCACTAGTAGAGTCTAGCTTGTGACGAATCTGAGCAATTTTCTCCCTGAAATGCTTGGCAAAGTCGTCACAGCGGGCCTTTGAGGGTGGAACCAGATCTTTCTTAGGACCTGGATGAACCAGGCCTTGCACCACTTGAAAAAGCTCCGCTGGAAGGCATTTTGAGGAGGCAATGGAAATGGAAAAGAATTCCTTTTTCACCGCCCTCACTGCCACAGCATAGGCCCGATAATGGGATCTCAAGTGTGTTCGGTCAGATTCATCCCATGATCTCCTCCACCTACGCTCTAGCCATCTCCCAGCCTGCTTCATCACCCGCAGTTCAGGTGTATACCAGGGGGAAGAGTGGGCTCTGCCCGGCGGGAGAGGACGCTTAGGAGTGATGGTGTCAACAGCCCTGGTCATCTCCCCGTTACACAGTTCAACCAGAGCCTTGACAGGAGCACCAGTCTTGTCAGCCGGAAACTCCCCCAGGGCCTTCAGGAATCCGTCCGGATCCATCCAGCTCCGGGGGCGGACCCACACAATCGGGTCTGCACCCTTACAGAGGGAGAGGCCGCTCTCAAGCACAAACCTCACCAGGAAGTGATCTGACCATGACAGGGGTGGCAGACATAAATTCCTTACCCTCAGACCACCCTCTTCCTGCCCCGTCGAGAAAACCAGGTCCAGAGTGTGTCCACATTCATGGGTCAGGCTGGTGACATGTTGAGACAGCCCCATGGCCGTCATGGAAGCCATGAAGTCCTGAGCTGCCCCAGTCAGACAAGACTCGGCATGGAGATTGAAGTCCCCCAGGATCAACATCCTGGGGGTCCTCAATACCAGGTCTGAGACACTCTCCGTCAGCTCAGGCAGGGAGACTGTTGGGCAGAAGGGTGCACGGTACACCAACAGAATCCCCAATCTGTCTCGGTTGCCCAACACCAAGTTGAGGCACTCCAGCCCTGGTCTCAAAGGGACCGGAAGTCCCGTGAGGGAGATGGAGGCTCGGTAAACCAAAGCGACCCCCCCTCCCCTCTGGGCGTGAACGGTGCTGAACCAGATACCCGGGCGGGCACATTTGAGAGAGGATGGCATCCCCTCCCCTCCCGCCCAGGTCTCCGTTATGCAAGCCAGGTCGG
>NW_025336087.1:10740569-10777918 GCF_004798865.1 Varanus komodoensis | reverse complement strand
GCTCAGGCAGGGAGACTGTTGGGCAGAAGGGTGCACGGTACACCAACAGAATCCCCAATCTGTCTCGGTTGCCCAACACCAAGTAGAGGCACTCCAGCCCTGGTCTCAAAGGGACCGGAAGTCCCGTGAGGGAGATGGAGGCTCGGTAAACCAAAGCGACCCCCCCTCCCCTCTGGGCGTGAACGGTGCTGAACCAGATACCCGGGCGGGCACATTTGAGAGAGGATGGCATCCCCTCCCCTCCCGCCCAGGTCTCCGTTATGCAAGCCAGGTCGGCCCCCTCATCCACAATCAAGTCATGGATGAGGGAAGATTTATTGTTGACCGACCTGGCATTGAGCAGCAGCACTGTCGGGCCCGAGGGGCGGTTGACACGACTATACCTGGAACCCTCTGGTTGGAGGCAAAACCAGGAGGAACAGGTGTCAGCCATCTGTCCCTCCTTCTACGCGGACATGTTAAGCCCCCACCTCTGTAACGTCCATTGCCCATGATCACCCCAATGGCAGCGCCCACAGACTCCCCAGAAAACACAAACGTCGACATGGCCAGGGACAACTCCGTAAAAACAAATTAAAAACAAATTAAAATACAATAAAATTATAAAAACAATCAAAAGCTTCCCATTTCCCTTGGCGGTGCTCCCCAGTCCAGCGACAGCGCGGCGCGGCAGGTGGTCCAAGCTGCGGACCACGGCAGATGTTCGGTGGGGAGAGGGAGCTCCAAGCCCATCCAGCCCCAGGCCACGTCTGGCGGGTCAAGCCGGCGCCCGCCCGTGTGCCCCACCCCAATCCGGCATTGCTCTCACCAGCAATGGCGGGGGGGAGCAGGGAGGGGCGCGGAAATCCGTCCGGTGACAAGATGGCGTGACCCTGGCGTCCTCTGTGCCCGGGGTGGCCCAGCGATGGCCGCAGGAGCGGTGTCAGCTGGCCCCCGGCTCGGCGGTGCGCCCCAGTCTGGCGGCAGCGACGGCAACAGCGTGGCGTGGCAGGTGGTCCAATTAAAACATGGCCCCTGGCCAGCCCAGCCCCCTGCTCGGCCCCCAAATGGCTCCCCAATGGCGGCGACTGCCCTTTGGCCATCACCCTTTGGCCGCCGGCCGCCGCCGGCGCTTTTTGGGCTGCAGGGCCCTCCCCGAGTTCCACCCCCTCCCGGCGCGTCTCTCACCTGTGAGTGGGAAGCAGGCCGGAGCCGGGTCCTGGGCTAGTGGTCCTGGCCTCTGGCAGGGCGGCGTGGCAGCCGGCGGCCGCGTGCGGCATCGCTGCAGAGCGGCAACGCGATGGTCCGGGCGGCGCAGAAGGAGGTGGGCCCCGTCTGGCGCGCTGGTTCTCCCGGGCAGTTTCAGTAGTTTGTAGTTTCAGTATTTAGCTGTCATTCAATGGCTTAATAACTGATTAATAACTCCAAACAAAGTATATTCCTCTGGCATAATTTTCTGTGGTCAGGTGTGGGGTTGTGGGGGCTTAGATATTACAGGTGTTGTCCTGCCAGCAAGGTGATGGAAGCACACACATTTTGATTCCTGTGTACCTTCAGCTAGTCTCAAATGAAGACAGGATTGCTCTCTAAAATCATGTTTAATTGGTACTGAATTCCATTTTGTAATGAAACCTTTTGTGTCTCTATAGGAAATCTGCATTGCAAAACATAGTGAAAAATTCTTGCAACATTTTCAAAGTGAAGAGGAACTGCAGCATACAGCCAAGTTTGTGAGTTTGGTCTATGTTAAATATTTTTAAATTTTATTTTAACAAAAACAAAACTCATAGTTTACACAAATATAAAACATTACAGATAACATAATGATGAAAATAACTATTCAATACAGTAATAACAATGCTAACTTCCACCAAGACCAACAAATACATGATACTTATTGTAAAATCATTTATTCATTCAGGTTGCTCCACTCCCATTCCCTTTACATTGAATCTTGTAACGGCTCACATCCCCTTCCCTTTACTAAAACATATCCAATAAACAGTCTCCAAATATCTTCAAAATTATTTTTACTTACTAAGCCTTGCTTCCACTAAATATCACCAGTTAACTTATCCAAAGGTATGTTAGGTATATTCCAAACTTCTTTATACCATTTATGTGATAATCACCTTTTACTTCCCAGTTCCTTGCTGTTATTACTGTTGTTACTAAAGTTGTCATCAGTGCTTAATGTTTTGACCCACTTGTTCTCTAAATAGTGACAAAGTGACAATAGTGCTAGTCCAGGTCTACTTCAATATATGTTAAAATTTAAATAAGCAAACACAAAATTTTTGCTGACCTAAGCAAATGTTACCCTCACACTTGAGTCTTACTTGATACTAAACAGCATAATAATGTTACTAAATTACTAAGAGATGACTAAGATACTTTTTTAATTTTATTTTTATCTTCAGCAATTTAACAATTAAACTGTTGTGTTCCACATTACCTAACTGGGTCTAAACGCTCCTTGCCCCCTGGGTTTCTGAGCCACATAGATAATGAGGATAAGCATTACATGAAAATCCAGACGTACAGGCATCAACTTACTCTCTTGGAGACACTGAGTGTTCTTGCATTTTGGCTCCTCAGTTGGTGTCCTAATTTGCCTCTCTGGGCTAGTCCTGCTCTTATTACAAAGTAATCAGAACAGTATTCGGTATTGGCAACTGTTTAATGAAATACAGTATGTCCAAAAAGCTATTGCATAATTTGAATGCTGCTAGTTTCAGTCTTTGGAGGAACAGTCTTAAGCCTTTTGATTTTACCTGTTGATTCACAGTTCAGTCCTTATCATTAGCTACCATTTTAAAAAATATATGGATATATATTTAAACTGTTAACTTCGACCATTAAAGTATGAAATACAAAGCAATGATAACCAAAAGTAAACATGATATATAACAGCACATTTTGATGTTAGTTTATATTTTCAAAATCTTGCTTTCAGAAATTCTAGGGTAAGACCAGTTCAATAGCAGAATTGATAATTATTTTATTTCCAACACTGGAAATAGTTAAAAGATGCATGCAGTACAAATGTTTTTTACTTACTCACTGCAGCTGCCCAAGTGTTCATCTACTAGAGGTGATATAGCTGCTCTTCAACATTTTTGTTTTAGAAAATGGTGGATAAATATTTTAGACAAAAGTATTAACATTAATTTAGGGTGAATTCTATGCATGTTGAGATGAAAAATCCCTACAATTCCTGGCTTCTGTTGGCCAGACATGGCTAGCTGGGACATGCTAGGAATTCTAGAATATCTTCTGTTTAAAGATGCAATCTGCTTAAGGATGCAATCCAGTGCTCTCTGCTCTTGATACACATAAGACTTCCAACACAGAAGCTTCTAGTGCTTGGGTCCACCACTGTTTTCTGGTGCGCCACACCTTACACCCTGTACTTCATCTTAGCTGCTGTTTTTGGCCATTCACATTAAGTGCAATGGAGTGGGAAGGAAGGTGGCTGGGACATTTGAATACAACATGACATTGGCCCCTCCTCCCCACCTTGCCCCTGGCATGCCCCTTTTCCTCCTCTTTAAGGCTGATTTTGGACCCTGGAGAGGCAGCTGATCCTAGTTGTTTCTACATTGGATATGAGGTGAGTGAGGCTGGGGCCTGGCTTTTACAATCACAGGTCCAAATAATCTTATCCCTCCCTTCCCCAAAAAATACAATGTCTGAAAACCAAAGAATTGCACCTTTAATGGATTTAAATAACCTAGTAAAAGTAACTCTGAATATCTTTCAGTTTCAACTTCAGATATTTCCCCTTGCGATTAAAACTCATTTTGCTTCCCTTCATTCTTTCATATGCCCCCTTCATTTTTCAATCTGTAATTGTCAACTCAAAGCCATTTACTCTTCCTTCCAAATTCCTGTGTTCTTTTTTTTCAAACAGGGGTACTGGATGGAGTGACAGGCCTCCACAAGCAGTCCTGTATTCCTGCAGGCATCTTCTGAATGCCCTGAGCTTTAACTACCACTCATACCATTTATTAAAGAGCAAGGTGTAAGCCCTTTGTGGTTTATTAAGCTATGTGGGAAAAGGCTATAGCAAGGGGAAGTTATTTCATCCAAATTCCTTCATCCTAGACTACGGTTCCTGTCTGTCTTACCTTTTCATTTTTTATTATCAGAAAAAAGAACAGTTGCAAGATGAGGAAGAAAGGAAAAGCTCATGGGTCAGTCAGGAACGGCAGAAAACACTGGACAGACTTCGAACATTTAAACAGGTAATCCAAAGAAGGTGGCCATCTCACCAATGTTTCAAAAAATAGTGGTCATGCACCTGTAATCTGTAATTGCACCTTTTTGCAGTAGGAGCCCTGAATTATGTATGATTTTCTTTTGTATGTATATGGAGGCAGATATTTAAACTACATATTTACAAGGGGGAGTGGGAAGGGAAAATTGGGAATAATTCTTAAGATAATTTCTACTTGTCTGCAGAAAGGTGGGATTCTGAAGTTCTATAATAGATGTTTGTTTTTCTGTGGACTTCATATGGCTTGAGGTACGTTTGTGTGCATTGCCATCTTTCAAAGATATGAAGACTTTAGAAAGTTTTTACTTTGCATAGGTTCTTAAGACATGATAGCATCATTAAAATGCAAGTCCACATATTATATTCTCAGCTCCCAAATCAATTTGCTTTTTAATAAGGTTGAATCATGATATTTTGTGAAATTGGAACTAACAATAATGGCTCTTGTTCACCAAGATAGTTGGGAGATTGTGAATGAATTGAGCAATTAGCTTGCCATGTTAATACAAATTATGTTAATTCTACAGAAATAGAAAATGCACACCAGCTTAGAACTAACGGGTTTTAAGAACCCAAACTTGGGTATACTGGTTCTTCCTATTTCACTAGATTAGCAAACAGAGAAAAAAGAATTGAAAGCACAGTGTTTTAAAGTCTCAGGCATTCCAAGAAGTGGTTCCAAAGTTGTGATTGTGGGTTTTATGCCTGATTTCTCAGCTAGACTTCCTGGTGCTTTTAGATATGGTGTATATAAATATTTTATTGTTGCAATATTTTAGAAGAAAATGTTAGGCTTTCCAGTATCAGAAAGATTTATCTATCCTTGTATAATTTTAATTCATTTTCTTCCTCCTAAGCGTTACCCTGGACAGGTTATACTCAAATCAACTAGACTTCGATTGGCCCATGCAAGAAGAAAAAATGCAGCCACTTCAGCATCATGTGCTGATCACTCCCTGTCTTCACCAGTAACTATGCAAGTTGATAGGGTGGGACAAGAAAAAGTGATTCAACCTTTACATATTCAGGAGCCCAGCAGCTTAGGACAACTTGAAGATACTTTTTTACCTCCCTGTGGTGTTACCACTGAATTTTCTCAAACTACTTCTCTTCCAACTGTTGTCAGTAATGAACTTCATCCTGATACAGTTCAGGAGACTCCACTTTCTCTTCCTCTTCCTTTGCCACCACCGCCACCGCCACCTCTGCCTACTAAGGAAGAAGCTACTCAGTGCTCTGAAAAAAACAGTAGCCCAGTTAAACAAGAAAGCATGGAAAAGCCAATCCTACCAACCACCATCGCACCATCAGCTCATTTCTTTGATAGCAGTCAGCTAGTCAGTGCCAAGAAGAAACTGAAGAAGACTGGTGATATTGAAGGTTTGCAGAGGAGGAGAGGTAATTTTTTTTGTTTCTTTAATTAAAAAAAAAAAGACAGTGATCTATTTGTTCTCCTGTTGACTTTTACTTTGAGTAATAACAGTAGTTAATGATAATGGCCAGGATTCAAAAGACTACACTAGTTCTGCACACCAAGGGGAGCTTTAGGTTTTGTTTCCTTAATAATATTTGCCAGGACAGATGGCTAAAACCCTTGCTTGAAAGTGATCAAAAGTAGTTTGTGCCTTGGTACAGATGTCTCTTTTTTGTCACACCTAGAGCTAATGGAACAACTGAAAACTTCAGAATTTTCTGGGTGGTATTTTTGCTGTTTTTTATTACTGGGTTGTAAGCCATGTTGTATGACTAGAAAGTTGTTATATAAGTAATTTAATTAATTGAATGAACAATTACAGTGTCAGCACCCTGCATATATCTTCACTCCAGTAAACCATTATCTGAAGAATGAACCACCCAAAATAATGAATGTATGCTAATGTGCATAATTTATACAGGCTACAGAACTTTGCCTTTCTTTTTTCACAGAACATTTATTTTAGGAACAGGGTATCCATAGTGCTGCCAGTAGAGAATGGTGGCTTAGCTGATCTGTGGGTTTTGATGGAAAGAGTAAACATTAAAAGTGGTGAGAACTCATCTGCTACGAATAACATCATGCGCCCTTTTGAATTGTGCCTTATTCTGCTCCTTTGGGTTTGATGAATGTGATTGTGAAACCTTTAAAATTTTGTCTACCTGCCAGAAATGCTATTTGATTTTGGTGTGCATAATTTGGTGTGCTTGAGTTGTAATCTGTAAAATTAGATTTAAAGAATCCTCTGATTTACTGCAGTGAGTTCCCCAATGGATGAAGTTTTGGCTTCCTTGAAGCGTGGTAGCTTCCACCTGAGGAAAGTTGAACACAGAAATCTCCCTCCTTTCCCTGATGAAGATGACAGCAATAATATCTTGGCACAGATAAGAAAAGGCGTGAAACTGAAGAAGGTGCAAAAGGACATTATGAGAGAATCTTTTACAGTTTTACCTGATGATGATCCTTTGACCCGCAGCATCCATGAAGCACTACGACGAATTAAAGAGGCATCACCAGAGTCTGAAGATGAGGATGAGAACCTACCTTGCACAGATTGGGAAACTTAAGGTGTAATGTTTCTTTAAGTATGCATTTCATTTCCTTGAATAGTTATAGCACCTCTGGTGATATTGCCTTGGTAAGAATACACATAAGCTCTCCTTTGTATCTATTATAAAAGAAGTGCATGTGTGGCTTAAAAGTCACAGCCACATTAAAAGCATTGCTATGCGCTCAAAATAAAACAATCATTTTATCTGGTGGGTTTTTTTAAGTTAATGGTTTTAGGTTAATCTACTGAATACTTTTATCCAAAATAATTAAAAGGTTAATAATAATTAAAAGGTTTTCATTGGTTTCAAGTTCAAACAACTGTTTGCATGTTAATATTGCTGAGTAGGACACCTCAGCATGCGGAGAGATGGGTATATTGCCACAATTATATTCCAGCATCATATTCATGGATTTAAGATGAAGGTTCAGCAGGAAAAAGATCAGTGTATAGCAGAAAAGATAGTTTGAATGACTTACATGGTATTGTAGATTCCACTGTTTTAATCAGATAGTAGAAATGAAAGATTTTTTTTTATTTTTACTGAACTTTTCTACACTACAGTTTATCAAAACTTACAAGGGTGCAGGTCTGAGCTCTCCTGACATCATCTGTCAGACAACAGGATTCTTCAGAATCTGAGCTCTCATCCACCCGCCCCCCAGCTGCAGCAGGCAGGGAAAGAACCACATTGATTCCCATTCTTCAAAATTACAGCTGGGCCTTGGAAGGAGATGAAGGGGGGCTGCTGGAAGACAAGAGAAGAGGCTGGGGTTGCAGAGTTTCACCAGTTTGTATCAGCATCCTGGTTTTCTTTCCTGCCCCTTGTCAGCCCTAAATCTAAGTGGCCAAAAATGCACCTCTAGATAAATGCAGGGTGTGAAGCCACTGCTGTACCTTGCATTAGATGCTCATAAGCCTCTGAATTTGGAGGCTTTCAGTCTGTTGCAAGAGTATTAGGATTGTGTTCTAAGTTACAGGTAGGCACTAGGGAATTTGGGGATACATTGATACTAGTACTTTTTTTAACCAAAGTCCTATGAAATATTTAAATAAAAATCTCTTTTGGACAGAATATGGTTGTTTCCCTTTATAGTCTCTGTCCTTAAAAAGTGGTGCATTTTCAGTAAATTAGACGCTTCTGTGGAAAGGACTTGTTTGCAAGCAAATCCTGGTTATTTGTCAGCGTAAGAAAAAGAGATTGGGAAAGAAAGTTACCCATGGTTTGTCACAGAGAAAAATTGTGTGAATATCTTAATCTTGTCTGAGTTGCAGGTGAAACAAATGTTGCATTAGTGGAATGCAAGATTTGTTCTCATCATGGTTTTCATCAAAGTGATATAGATTGCCCTACTGAAATAACATATGAACTGGCATGCTAATAACTAATTGGAAACACAGTTAATCAACATGAAGTTCACTTCCAAAGTCTGTAAGGCAAGTTTTCCAATAAAGAAAAAATCACTTTAATGCTGCATTTTATTAAACCTGAAATTAATAATTTACTATGTGTCTCAGTCTCAAGTGAAGATCTATATAAAAAGTGAAAGATAAAAGTGTTGCCTTCATCTATAGATGTTCATGTGCTGTAGTTGAACATATGAAGTGGAGCTGGATAATTGGTCTGTCTAGAACAGAATTGGCTACCCTGACTGGCAGATGCTCATCAGGGGAAACCTTCCCAGCCCTGATATTTGAGATCCATTGAATGGGAGATACCAGGGTTTCAACCTGGAACCTTCTACATGCAAAACAGGTGCTCTCGCTGTGCTGTGGTCCCTCCCTATGTTTTCATATGCACAGCTGCCAAACAGATTACCAGCATTGTGAGGTTTTATACTGCTCATGCTGGTGGCAGAGGAGAAAAGAATCTCCTGAATCCATTATCCTAATCAGATAATTGAGATGGTAAAAAATGATCACGCTGAAGATCAGCCTTCTCCAGTCTGGTCTGCCTAGATGTGTTGGACTACGATGTTTAACATTTCCAGCCAGCACAATCATTAGCCTTTCTGATTGCAGATGTTAGGAACTGGGGTCCCAGTACTCAGTTGGGGAAGGCTATGTCAGGGGAACTAGTTTCTCAGATTAGTCTTTCATTTGAACACTGTTTCACAGAATATGGTTATATGGCTACTGCAAGTGTTCCCTTGGGCACAGTGCTCTGGTGGTATAGCCCACTTAAGGTGGCTTTGTCTGTTGAGTGATGGGGTGTAGATAGCTGTTATCTTGTGCATCAAGAAGGGCATTAAAAGCCAGCTCTCAAGTACCTTGCAGCTGAGAGACTGAGCAGTTGCACTAAACCAGTGAACACTCTTTTAGTCCGGCTTCCTGCCCCCAGTGTAACAATGCTATGCTAAGGGCAGTAAGAAGGGAATGTACTAAGCCACTCTTACGTTATGTTAGAGACACTGGGAATGTCTCTAACATAATGTTATGTTATGTTAGGTTATGTTATGTTATGATGTTATGTTAAAGACACAGCTACCCGGCATACTTGTCAGCATTGGGAAGCAAAACTAAAAAGGGGAACCACCTAGCTCAGTGCAAGCCCCTTCAATAATGTTTTTTTTTAATTCTTGCTACTTAGCACTTCTGAGCAGCTGTGTGAGAGGCATGTAAGGCACCATTGCAGTCCCTTGTTAGCGCCTCTGACAATGTGTCACTCCAATGTGGATGTTGGTAAGGGATTAAAAAGAAGGCTTATTTATGTGCTGCAGTTTCCCGGTATGCTCCTAAGCACCTGGTAGCAAAACATGTATGTCTGTTGTATTCTTTAATATGTGTGGCAGTTGCCTGAAGTGCCATGTGCTGACTCCAGGGTTAATAGCCCTTTATCTTTGGGTTGGCAGCCTTTCCATATTTGCAGTGCTCATCCTATGCATTCTTGTTAATATTCCTTCTTTGTTATTCTTTTCTGTTGAATTTACTTTGTACGTTCTTCCTCAACAGTTATGTGCAGTAAAGGATTGACCTCATGGTAAAATATATTTACATAGCTGTCTGTAATAGTGGGTGGGGGAAAGATGAGTGTTCATAAATTTATGTCCCAGAGGTGTTGTTCCTATACTGTATAGGCAACAAGATGGTCACTCAAAAACAGAATCCCACCATAAGTGATAGATTTAAACTGTGTGTGTCAAGTAACTCATCTTGAGACTCTAGCATAACATGAGACTTGGATTTTAATTATGAAACTGCAAAATATGAGCTATGCAACAAGTTTGTTTGTTTTTTTGTTTTTAAAGAACATTGGCATCCATGATAATTACTAGATAGTGAGGTCTTACTCCCTCTGTCATGGTACTTCAAAATATATTGGAGTGTAATTGTGATTGAATTTGTTTTTTCTACTATTAAATGAGTTTGATTTGTTAACTGATTAACACTGCAGCCCTAATTTAACTAAAATTGGCTAAAAAGATGCCTCTGATAAAAACAGAAATGCAGACATTATCCCCACTTCTATTCTATAAATGGAATACTTTTCCTAAGACAATAATGTCTGCAGTGCAAGAATCATCTAAAAACAAAGTGTCTTGCTTCAGAACAATTGATTTTCACTGTATTTTAATATGGTTGATCGATTTGAATCAACTAATATTTAATTGCTGCAACTGTATGCCAGAAGAAGCAACTGGGTTGTGGTGGGAGGGCAAAGTCATCTTCAGTTACGTGTCCTTCGTTTCCTGATCCCTAGCCACATGCTCATCTCTTTTACTAGTGCTACAAATTAATCTGGTTGGCAGAGCCTCAAAGCTGCCAGTAACAGCTACTACAGGAAAGCGAATGGATCAGAGTGGGGGCAAGAATAGGTGACTCAAAGGTTGGCAAATTTTTATACAGTCCTAGATGATAGAATTTGAGTTAAAAAGCAATTTTGCCATTTTTTTCAGCTGTGATTGTTTTTGTTTAAACAGGTGTAAGAATTTCAGAGAATATGGTTTTCCTTTCACTTCTGAACATGTATAGTCAACGGTTTGATCATCACTTTCAGCCTGGTTAAGGCTTACTCTGACAAATGATTCAATGTGTGCAGAAGAGCTTAAAAAAGCATATTTTTAATTCATTATAGAAGATTCTGGTTGGACCAAAAGCTATCTGATTTAGATTTGCATTTGCATTATTCTGAGGTGAGTGATATTTTCTGGTTTTTCACTCACTTTTTACAATTGTGTGAAGCACTAAGCAGCTATTGCAACAAAACTTCCCAGCATAACCAGGTCAGGTATGAAATCTGGCCTTTGCATCACGGAAGACTTGACTGTTTAAAAAAATCCAGTTGCTACTTCACAACAACTTCTTATACAACAGCAGGAATTCACATAAAACTCCTTATTTCTCACCATATTTTTCATACGAGAGGTGGATATCAAAGATAAAGAGCATTTCTTAACTGTTCAAAGTACAAATTAGTGTGAAAATGAGAAGAAATTACCATCAAGACTAACGAAGGCACCCTAAGAGTGGAATACTTGTATTTAAGAATGTATTTGTTTACACCATAGTACATTTAAAATGGTATATAGCATAACCCATTACAGGGTCATGTATACTGTGTACATCTTATATTTTTAAATTAGACTTTTCCATACTCTTATGAATAGTAACATGTTAATTGCAGGACTGAGTTATATTAAAATTACATAAAATTTTATTTATAGAAACAATATTTTGTAATGAAAGACTTAAAATTATTTTTGTCAATTAGTTTAACTATTCTTTGATTACTCTAAGGAGCTTTATTTAAGGAGAATGCAAAACTGAAGTAAGCTTTTAGTTTTACATTTTGGAAGTTATCGTATTTTTTCAGTTTTCATTATTCCCATTCACTGTTAGAGAAATTAAAACTATGTAACAGCCTGCTTGTTCAAAAGTACACTTCTTTTTAACCCTGGCTGTATAATGGTGTAAACGAGGCACATATTTCAGTACAGTGAATATCTAAAGCAGTGTAATCCCAAACAGCGTGACTAATAGCTGCAGGCAGCTTGTTTTATAACAACAAAGAACTGAGCAGTATTTCCGCACCAGGGCTAATCTTACCTTTATTAAAACTCTGATGAAGAATCTCTGTTTATAGGAGAACCTTGAGCTTGGCCAGCTTCTTATTTTTAAATACAATTTCATGTTTACTGTACTTGAGCAATCATGATCCCTTATCTTAGGTTAGAAAAAACAAGCAAACCCATTTTGAAACAATGTACTGTATACTTTTACTGTCCTGTTAAAAGTAGCCTCTATGAACTTTATATATATTGGAAGGTTATTGAATGCTCACAGTAATTCCATGTACTTTTCAATATCTTTTCCTTTTCTCCTTTTAAAAATAGTTGGGAGTACCCAGAATACTTGAGAAAAATTATGTAACTTAGCCCACGTGAACTCTTGCACATACTTGGGCCCACAAGAGGAATGACCCTGGCCAATAACCATAGTAATATCATTACATACTTTAATGGGTCTTCTGTACTCGGCAGGTGTACTTTTTCTTAAGCTTATTGCCTTATATAGTCTACAATAATGTCCTTTTCCAAAGTAAGCTTGAGAAGAGTGCGAGTTCAGTTAGTACTGGAGCGCCTTCTGTTGGTGAGAAAGAGAACATTAGTACTATTATGCATCAGACATTAGTTTTGCTGAAAAACTGACAACCCAAGTTTCTTTTTATGCATGTTAACCAAAGTTGCATTATACAATGTGTGGTAATCCCAGATAATGCAGGGTTCAGTGGCAATAATTCAATGGCTGCAAAATTTATCTGTTAACCTTTAGCATAAACCATAATGTACATAGTTGGTGTGCCTTTGCTGTTTAGCCACCTACACTCCAAATTACCACTATATAATATGTGTTTGGATTTTTAGCACAAAAGTTGAACATCTAAAATTAGTATGACGTGGATCACATAAAGCTTTGCACAATCGGTTGCAGCAGGGGCTTCAAGCAACACATTCCACTGGGCAGTTTATGTAAAATACTAACAGACCATATAAGCAAGGAGACATAATTTGCTTAAAACTAGAGCTAACGCTCCTTGCCTTTGCACTGTTTTGCATCTACACATTTTAAATTTATACGAGAAATTTATGAAGCACTCTATATAATTGCGCAGTGTTCAGGCTTTAGATATCTGAGATCTTGTTTTGAAAACTCCAGGTTTTTTTAAAACCCCTATGACAGCTAAATTATTACTAGACTCTGAAACTGGCTTGGGTCTGTAAAAATTGTTAGTCCATAGGAACTTACTTTATATACACTGGCAGCTGCACAGTGGTTGATCTCATACCATAATTTTCCTTTTATTTTTTTCATAATCTGTTAGGAAAAAAGAGGTTAAGCTCACTGCCATTAATGACTGGCCAGCATTTCAGTTTTTTCTGAGTTAGCATCCTGTCCATTCTTCCAAGTAGACTTCCTTATAATTCCTAAACCTTTGGACTAACAGTGATTCCTACTTTTATTGCTTAGACTACTACTTGTGAAATCACTCAGTTGGCTGAGAAATCAGTCCTCAGGCTTGCGATTTCTCACAGAAGGTTTAGAAAATATGTAGGTATTTAAGAAGTGAATGCTGTTTGAAATGGGTCAAGCTCAAATCTATGCAGTTGACAAGTATGCATGAAAAATGCATTTCAGTATTTTTATGCTGCAGGCTGCCAAATGTGATTGCATTTATTCCACATTGCTAGTCACTATTTTTATTTAATATCTTGTCCACAATGCATTGTATGTGTCAAGAAATGATGTTAATATATCCCAGATATAGGATATTGGTAATGGACTTTCTCACAGAACAACAAATGCTGGGTAATAAGTTTTGTGGTTGGGAATATTGTAGCAGGGATCCAAGACGCTGAGATCAGATTTAGTTTCCTGCTAGAGAGAGATTGTTGAAGTACAGAAACACTGATTGTGAAGTGGTTTCATCGTCTACAACATGGGTCCCCATTCCTGGGCCTTCTTTCTCTTCCTTCCTAACCCCAGTCTTGCTCTTTCTCCCTCACTCAATCTTTATTTTACTCTTTCATTCCGTTCTTAGGCTTACTTCTCCCCTTGCACAGCTCACTGTTTCTCCCTTCTCCTAGCCCTTAGCCACACTTCCTCCCTTCCCCACCCCTCGCCCTCCCCCTCCCCCTCCTTCTCCCTTGCTGCTTATCCTTACCTCTCCTGCTCTAAGACTTGGTTATATGCCCCTCTCCCTTTGCCTGGCCAGGCCCCCATGGCAGCTATTATGGGATTAGCCACCTCCTTTCTGGGAGCAATGTTGTGGTGGTTCCCACAACAGTTTCTCAAATTCCTAAATACGCCTTCAGGTCCAAAACAATTTGGGACTCCTGTTCTACAGAACATTTCCAGGACTTTTTAATTTCAATTGCTTGGTTATTTGTATAGTGAATGCCATTCTTTAGCATAGTTTTGCTTCTTGTTGAAACCATTTGCTTGTTAAGCGTTTCAAAACAGAATAGTTTCTGTCATAAAATCTACAAACACAGTAACAAATTAACACCAGTAAATTACATTTCGCAGGGATATAGGGTAAGAATCTATTTCACCATAAGGAGACTTTGGTCTTGTGCTTTGTCTTACGTATGTAGACTCTGTCTTCAAAATATTGGTGCATTTTTGTGAAGCAGTCCTGTGGAAAGTTGAAACTTTCACTAATTGTCAATATGTTATTTTCATTTGCACTGACTTTAAAGAGTGAATTGTAAATTGAGGCTATTTGATGAGCCTATTTTATTTTCAGTGTAATGCTTTTGTATTTTGATTACCTGTGTTAATCATAGTGATCTCAGAAGCATGAAGCAAGATATGTCTAGTGTTGGTAAACTGATAAAAGCAAACAGGCTTACTGCAAAGAGATGCTTATTGCAAGAGATGAAAGCACATTGCTGAAAGCATGTGGAAATTTAAAATGCTATGGGTTACTAAATGTAATAGTTTGCTATCAATATTAACACCAATCCAGTGACAGCAATCTTTGTAAGAATACACACCTAGATCCAAAATAGCATCCTGCTTCTGTAGCAGGTTTAATCATGTCTGAAGCCAAGTGACACTTTGGAGCATAGCAATGAACATATAGGGTTTTTGCTGAGTTCATAAGTTTCCTGGATTGGGACATTTATTGATAAATGTTCTTTAATAGAGGAAAGCATATTGGTTTGTTCTGAATAATGGTTTGAAAAATACAGCACAAGTTAGTTTTTCTCCTATGAATATAACTAATTTTAAAGCTTCCAATAAAGTATACTTGTTAACTGCTACATAAAATCATATTGTAATGAAAAGGATTTTATTCCAATATTTTTTGCAAATCTGTTTTCTCATGATTTCACAGCCTTATATGTCGGTTAAGGTAATTCACTTGGAATTCCTAGATTTGAACTTCAAAATATCAACGATGTAAACAAAAACTCCAGGCCTGGGTGCCAGTTTTTATTTTCCATTCTCTAATACAGGTTTTCATTTATCTCTGGTGAAGTAAATAACTAAGGGCCTATTTTTGGAAATAGTTTGTGTTTGATCTTGTAGCCCAAGTGAGATGAAGAGTGGGCTGTAAATTCAAATAATCCCATCCCAATGTGACTGTGAGAAAATAAACTGAACTGATTCTGCCTATCTGAACCAGGTAGATTTTGTGTTCAAATAAATGTGGGATTGCCCTGTTTGCTTCTTACCAAGTGTCTGCAAGTACATTCACCAGTAGCAATCATACAGTTTTGCTGGCCTGTAGTATATTCCACAGTAAGATTAATTATTTCCTTAAAATGTAGCACTAATAGAGATCATGGCACAGTTTTGCCATAGTAATAAACTATAATTTAGTCCCCATGTTCCCTTTTCCATTAGCATGGCTGTAAGGAGACTGGAAGCATTCACTTTCTGGGGTAAAAACACAGTTGGTTATGCACAAACATAGATCAAACTACTTGTTTAAAGCAAAGATAGGGAATGTGTGACCTTGCAGATGTTGACTGCAATTCCCTTCACTCCTACTATGGGCTGTGCTGGGTGTGGCTGATGGGAGTTGTCAGAATCTGGAGCAGGAATGCGAAGATCGGGCCAGATTCTGGCTCTCTTGTGCTTAGCAGATTTTCCCATGCTCAGCCCTGGCTAGGAAGTGAGCTCAGATCATGGCCAGGAATGCTAGCAGCTTCTTTGAGCAAAGTACACAAAACCTGCAGGTCTTGCACAGAAGCAGAAATCTACCTGCATAGTAGGTATGTGGGCAGTGTGTGGGCAAGCTCATGAACTTGCGGGGTTAGGGCAGAGAGAAAAAGGACTACAGAGTCCAAGGAGCTGAGCTGAGGAAATCTGACAGATTCCCACTCCCCAAACCAGATTCCTCATACATTGCTAATCTGAAGAGCCACAGATTAGTGCCATCCTTGCTTAGATTCCATCAAGGATGGAACTACTGAAATAAGTTTTGTGGCCTTTGGTCCTGGCGTATTTTAATAAGTCACAGTTTAAACCAGGTATCCCCTATAGTATTGACTAGGTGGGTACATTTGGAAAGTTGAGTATGGTGTGAGTTGGCATAACCAATAAAAAAACACTAATTTCCCAGAAAGCAAACTGGTGAAGCTGAAAGAAAGAAACTTGCCAAAGAACCTAATTACCAAGCAGCAGCAGAGCCTGAATTTGATGAACCAAACCAAAAATGGCACTGGAATGAAAAACACTTCACTTTGCAGCAAACCAGCTTTCCAGTTTAAAAAAAAAAGTTTTTAGCTTAAAAAAATAAACTGCAGAAACAAAATTGGGAGAAGTAGAGAGCCTGGTGAGTATCAAAGGAGGGCATATGAGTTTAAAATAATCACAGTGCCTGTATTGCACAGAAGAAACTGTGGTAAGCTTAAGCTAAAAGTCCCTGGGGTCATGATATAACATTATATCCACACTTGGTGCAGTGTGTCTTTCTAATATGCAATTTGTGCTTGGGCACAGCAGGAGTGTCATGGATAAGCAGGCAGGTTTCTAGAAACACCCCTCAGTCTTCTACATCCTAAACAGGTACAGAAAGGACACACCTACTTTCATTTCTGTGTGTCAGAGATGTAACCCTTACTGGCTCTTTGAAACTATGATTAGCTATCAGATTGATCCAAAACATTTGGTTCTTTGTGCAGCAACATTTGCCTGCAATAAAGAGACGGGAGAGGTGTGTCAGAGTTACTTTGCCTACAGTCCTGAGAACTGCAGCACTGTAGGGATTTGCCAGCTTTACAGAGTATGCAGTGCCATGAGCGATGGCAGGCTGAAGTGGTGCAGGCACTTTTGGATATTTGGGTATGTGCCTCTGGGGGGTTTGTTCCCAAACCCCATAGTGTTAATTGTGAGCACTCAGTCCACACGAAGAAGAGTGATAATTCCCACACATGACTATGCAGCCATTAGTTCTCAAAATTAATAATTGCTTCAAAATCATTAAAAAGAAATCCCCCATAGATGTGCTCTTTGATTACCAATACTTTTCACTTTAAAACAATGGTAACAAAATGTATCATCATGTTTTGTAAATCCAAGTTTAGGGGTTGGTGTTTATTGCCCACTTGCCCCCCGCCCCCAGCCTCCCACATGAATTTAGAAGTAAGGAATTTCCCATTCCATTCTATTCCTCCTGCCCTTTCTGCGCTATCTAGGTATCACTTTCAGGGTTAATTCAATGTGCAAAAATACCTTCTCTATTCTTCTAAAGTCTAGTTGTGAAAACTATGTTTTCTTTGCAGATGGAAAGCTAGGGCTAGCTAGTTTCTAGTTTAAAAATCTTTACAGGAGGAGTGTTCAAAACATTCAGTCCATTGCATTCATGCTGAAATGGTACTGTTTAGGAATTCCTCTTATGCTGTGTTAACACACCTGAAATAGGTAGGTAAAGGTAAAGGATTCCCCTGACATTAAGGTCCAGTCATGTCTGACTCTTAGGGGCAGTGCTTATCTCCATTTCCTAGCCGAGGGAGCTGTGTTTTGTTCACAGTTTCCATGGTCATGTGCCCAGTATGACTAAACACCGAGGTGCATGGAACGCTGTTACCTTCCCACTGAAGTGGTACGTATTTATCTACTTGCATTTTATATGCTTTCAAACTGCAAGGTTGGCAGGAGCTGGGACAGAGCAACGGGAGCTCACCCTGTTGTGCGGATTCGAACTGTCGACCTTTCCATCAACCAATCCAGCAGCTCAGCAGTTTAACCCACTGTGCCACCCACAGTCCCTGAAGTAGGCAAAACAAGATAAGCCATTAGGAGATCTATTCGCAGATCTCTTTGGGTTATTTCTTTAAATGGTAAAAGCATCCATAAAGATTTCTAAATAGGACTTGGACCCACGCTGCATATCTGGTAATCCTCTTCCCAACCCACTCTACTTTCCTGATTTAAATCATCTCTTGAAAATGTTAGATCTTCACCAGGGAAAACTTAAAGGTACCTCTATGTTTTCCCTGTGTGCAGTCAGTACATTCAAAGGATGAGTGGGTAGGATTTAAAATGGTTCATGGAGTAAGGGTTAAAAAACAAAACAAACTCCCTCCAGCACCATGAGCCCAATCCAATCCCCACCCCTTCTGTTTGTTTCTACCTCACTTTAAAAGCAGTGACTGACCTCCCACAATCTCTGGTCCTTTGTCTTATCGTTCCTGTGACTATAGCCTACTTGACATGTTACTTAGGGCACAATCCTATGGACTGCTGCCATTGATGGGGAAGCATAGGATTCTTATTTTGCCCTGGAGCATCCTGGCCTACGAAACAACTGGTGTGGAAAAAAATGGCGGGCTGTGTCTCTGAGATGCACCCTGCCTTGGTGTGGGAGAAAAGGGGCATGTTGGAGCATGGGAGGAGAGGAAGCTTGGGCCAATGGTTTATGCCAACTTCTGTTGGCACTTTAGTGTCCTTTTCTCTCCTGCTCCTGGCACTTAATCTAGGTAGCCAAAAATACACAGCTGGCTAGATAAAATAAATGCTGTGAGGCTTGGCAGCAGAGATTACAATTGCCATGTAATTGTAGTCCAGTGTTTCACTGGACACACACAAGGCTTACCTGCATCTGAATCAGAGGGTGCTGGATGGTGTCCTAAATGAATTGTGAGAGGAAAGTATGTTAACGTATTTACTGAAATGCAAAAGGCTATTGATTATGCTGCATGGGTAAAACTTGTTAAATGTTAAATACTCCATATTTTCAAAAGTTGAAACAAAGGGAAAACTGATCCACTGTTCACTAACTTAGTGCAAAGAATAAAAATCAGTACACTTCTTTAACAGAACTGTATTAAATAAACATTGTAAGTTAACATTACATTTCTAAAATGCTCCAGCGAACTTGCAATACTTTTAAAATGCTCAGTGTTCTAAAGTATTAAGCAAGATAATGAGCATTTTTAGCAATATTCTAAAAACTAGAAGTTTTAAGTGCTTGGGCCTTTTGTTTTCTCCTTCTGTAGTGCAGTTTTTGCAACTTTACCGTATTGCTTTGTCCTGCTTCCTTTTTTACCTATCATGGCTCCAAATTCAAACCTGTACCCAAAGTCCCAAATGATGCGTCTTTGTTCATGCAGTGTAACAACATATTTTAAATTTTTGGTGCTTAAAATTCTTATTTTGTTTTCTTTAATAAAGGATATTTATTTGACCATAGTTGCTTTCATTTGTTAGAAATAATTGCATTTGTTTAAAAGACTTGGGCTGCTCCTTTTTCCAAGTGTAATATTTGTAAGGCTATATTCTGCCCCAGCAGTCCCTACCTACCTTCAATAAGCTCATGGGCTGAACTCTGGACAGAAGATATTTTCACTGGAGCCAGTATAATTGTGGTTCCTAGCTTGTCATTTCACCATGCAAGAAAGAACTAGGCCAGGCTGCCCACAGAATCCAGCTGTGAAGATGTAAAGCATACCTGCAATATCATATCCATTTACACGAGATTTCTGAGAACTGGTCTTGGTCAGTTGTGTGAACTTAAAAGTACTATTAAGCTTTAGAAGAACAAGTGGAGCTACTTGTCATGGGCATATGCTTGAGGAAAGAAATTATGAGAGTTTTGAAGGGGAAAGGTACAAAAATCAACCATTGATTACATTTTTTGGGGATAATTTTGTTCAGAAGATCTATATACGCCAACTGCTTTTTTGCGAGGGTTTTTGGCATTTTTGAGGTACATCCTCTTTCATTTTTTTCTTGAGTCATCCCAATTATGACAATAGCATCTCCTATATAAAGCAGTGCAAGTCATGGATGCTACCAGCCTACAGAGAAGGCTAATGAAAAGCTGTTCATGCTTTAGCTTTGTCAAGGTGTCATTTAACTTAAAAAATTCTTCAATTAAACATTCAGATAAAAAGGTTAAAACGTGAATATTTCTTGGACTATGTTCATCCTTCACATTAAAAAAGAAATACCTACCTCTTAAGTTCATGCCTTCTTTCAACAGTAAGGACTCTTCTGGCCACATTCTGTTACCTCTTTACTACTTCCTGAAGTGGCTGATGCTTTCTGGCAGAGAAAGAATTGCATGTACCTTGAAATGCTACAGAAAATAGATTTTGGTTGTTGGTTTATATTTGCTTTCTCCAACTTTTGGGGCAACAATCTGGATGGTGCAGCCATCCAGCCTTCCCCAAACTGATGCCTTTCTGATGATTTGGACTCTCCGCTCGTATCAGTACTAGCATTGCCTGTGCTGGCTTAGACTGATAAGAATTATCATTTAAGGCAAAGTATCAAAATCAAATGATTTTTATTAAAAGAATGGTGGGGTACTATTTTGCATGTCTAAAATAAAATAAAATAAAATAAAAGACTGCCACATGTGAAGACAGGCTTACAAAACAAGTCTATAAATGTCTCCTTAGAAATAAAGTTCCACACTTTTCAGCAAGTAGAAGATTGCTGCCTTAATGTCATACAATGTCACAGCAACTTTAAAATATTTCTGTATAGTGCTGTGAAGTGTTAAAAGTGTTTCACGCAAGTTTTTTTTTTTTACTTGTGCAATCTCTATATGCCAAGATTTGGTATATGGAATAATGCCCTTACCAGCAGTAATGACTGCACATTATCCAGTAATGAACAGTACTGCTACTTTAATGAAAACCAAGTGTACCCCTTAAAATATTTAGAAAAGCAACAGGAAAACGTATGTCATAGTGAAGCTCTAGAGTCAGTTCCTGTTGATCTTAATCCTCTGAATCTGTTGGAATTACACAGGAGGGTCACGCCAAGAAAATACTTTTACAGTTTCTTCGTACATGCTAACAACAAACTCATTTTCCAAGTGTGATTCTAATCTAGCCAAATGCTTTGCTTTATGCCTGAAGGGGAAGTGTAAGCAAACTTGGGCAAACACCAAATCTCTGGAACTAAATAACATGTCTAGAAAAATAACCTTAAGAGAAGGAGGAAATAAAACAACAGCCCAACTAGGATGGGTTATGAAATGCTGAGGGGAGGGCATGTAGGATAGAGGACTGAAGTAAAGGGCAAAATGAGAGAATGGAGTAGAATGGAGCGGAGCATCTGGAAGAGGGAATGGCCACATGCCTGAAGCTCTGAAAACAAGTACATCTTGCTTCAAGTCTCATTTGTATACTTCCTAGGTCTGCTTGCTTTTCCATGCATATAAGATTAAACACACCCATCTAAATTACACAAGAACATACATTCGTTAATTTGCATAAATCACTGGACTCTTGGTAGCTTCTTCCAGTTTTAGAAGTTTCAGCTGATAGCAAAAGCAGTTGCAAGCCAGGACAATCATTTGCATCTTGCTTCTTTTATTCCATGGCCACTTCTGCACTTCAGAAAGTTGCACAAAGTTTCGTTTTTCCTCCTATAAAAGCAAATTGCAAGTTCTTTGTGCTGTTGCAGCAATTACAATTTGGCTATGACTGTCAATATTTAATTAACCCTATCTGGCACAGTTAAAACAACCAAATAGGATACCCAGATTAAAGAGCTGCTTACCATCAGGTTGTTACCAAGTTTCAGAGAGTGGCAATATTTTGACCCAAGATTTTGCACACAGCTCTCTGGCTATATCCTCCAACTGCCAATCTGTAGTTGACACTCTTCAATAATACTGCAATTTTGACACAATGTATATGTTATCCCAAAAGAACTACGAGTTCGTAGAGAGATGGCTAGCAACTGAGTTAAGAATGGTAAATTATAGTACACTCCTTTGCATGTTAAATGGGAAGTAATGCACACGAAATTCATTGAAGCTATGCAAGTGTCCACAGAACCACAGTCTTATTCATTTAAAGCAAAATATTATGTATTATTTTATATAAAAATTTAAAGTATAATTTTTAACTTGGATCCAGAGTACCCGTGAAGACAATGCCACTCATATTCCCACTGGTGGAAGGCTAAATATGATATTTGTAAATCCTTTCTTCTCTTGTTTGCCCTGAAAACATGCTCTGGAGGATTGGGAGACCCTCTGAAATAGCATGGGAGAGGGCATGGCTAGAAGCAGTAAAAATGGCTTCCGTTCATCTTCCTACCTCCAGTGGGAATTTCCACTGGATTTCAGTTCCTTCCACAAATGTAAATGCTCTTCCATTAATGTAAAGGCCACTCTGAATCCAATCCTATATTTATGATCTCCATAAATCTCACACAGATGCAGTCAGAAAATTAACCACATTGCACTCCACCTGTGCAATGGATTTCTCAGAGCCCTGACCAGCTAATTTAAGACTGTCCTGTTCTACCTTGCTTGCTAAAGCTGCAATTCTAAACATAATAGGTAGTAAACCCTGTCAGACACAGTAGAACTTGATTCAGAGTAAACATGCATAGAATAGCGCTGCTGTCGACTACTATCTTCATTTGCTTCATTGTGTTCAGGTATAAGTAATTCTAGGGTAGACAGTAGAAGAATTAAGCTGCTAGAACATTCTGGAGTAAAAAGGCTCCAATAACCAACTTCCAGACAGGGGTCTACTTATAAAACCTTTTTATGTCAAAGTCAGAATTTCACAACATGACATTCTAATTAAAAATCTGGTAGCACCTGAAGGATTAAGGTATATACTGTCATCCACTGAACAGTTTATAATACTTAAAAAGAGTTCAAGAAGAAGAAAAAAAGAATAAAATACATTCTCTGGAACAGCAATTGTATTTCAAAATAAAAATTGTATTTTGTTGGGTTTTAAAAGAGTTGATTTTAACAAGACTCCATAGTTGTCATATAACAAGTTATACACAATGTGATTGTTCTTCTGTGTAAGTTCTTGTTTACTTTTTTCCTATGATACCCAACATTAATTTCTGGCATATATATTCCCTCAGTTTCTTTTAAGATACAATAAGTAATACCTGTTCCTGGGGAAAAAAATCACTGTTTCTAATATGTCAATTATTTTCTTAATCATACAGAAGTGTAGAGGCTATAGTAGGTATAACCACCTAATCAGGAACTTCAGAATATAGTTTCTAGAATACAGTTTCTAAACATCTGCCTTCTGTAAATGACCATTAAAAGATTCTTAACAGGACTTTATTTATATGTGCACTTAAGTCCACCTGATCCCATATATATGTTAGATGACTTTTGGGGAATTCAATGGTGCAGCCCTCATAGATTTTATTTTTATAAACAAAGGAACCCAAAGTCAAGCATCTTAATATACATGAGAAAAGAAATTCTCAAATATTGATTTCCAATTTTTAAATTTAATTTCAATAGGAAAATATTAAAAATGTGCACATTTAAATTTTTCCATATACTGCATATACATATGTGTGTGTACATATACAAAGAAATTTCTTGTACCACACATATACACAGCATTTAAGTGGAAATATCTTGTAAACTATTTTCCCACATGTAAATGTCATTGTATTAAAAATTTTGATCTCATTAAAAATAATGTTACATTTTTTGCCATCATTCTCTGTTCTAACTTGTCATAATTAGGAACACCCAGCTAAATCATTTTGCATTCCTCCACAATTACACCAATTTTATATTTTGCTGAAGATGTTCCCAGTTGACACTCATATGGCAAGAGAATCAGGTACAAACTTCTCCAGGTAAATTAAAATCAGGTAATCACTACTATCCTGGACCTGATAAAGTTACACATCATCAACATCTAGCTATTAAGTCTTTAAAAAAAATCACCATAGAAAGCTTTTACCAATGAATGCAGTGAACAAATATTTTCCCTAATAATAAATAAAATCAGTGATAAAATACTCTAAAATATGGATGAAACTTAAATGATGTGTACAGTACATACAGTATAATACATGATAATTTAGGGTTTAGTTAAATGGTACTCCTGCTATTTCAGCAGACACCTGTTAAATTACAGATAAAGGAAATCGCATTTTATAAATTAAACCATGTATCTCTCCCACTTCGAATACAAATTAGAATGCGTGTATTATACAGTATATACATACAGTACACACATAAAAAACCCGACTTATATTATCTAGTTTTGAATAGCAGTCCTTAAGTGGAAATATTATCTATTGTACAGAGTTTATATTCAAGCTGGATTTTGTATTTAACATTCAAATTAATTTGGATGTAAATAAAAGGTCAGTGCATCTTGTGTCTGATTCTTCTCATTCATATTTTAAAATCCTCTCCAATATTAGACAATTTACAGCAAGACTGTCCCATAATGCAGTTCCCATTCAGTAAGCAGACATGTGACACTTGGCTTACTTTTCATTTTTTTTCTTTAAAATAAAAAATATTATATAAAGAAATACATGTTTGGCAAAAGTCTTTTGTAAATTACATCAAAACAACTTAAAAACATGTTCACTGAGGATAACTGAATTCAATTCCTGTTTTGAAGTTCAGAATATTGCCTGGTGTGGTTTTTGATAAGGTGATGTGAAGACCCAACAGAATAAAAAATGCTTGGTGTCAGTTTCCCATGATTACACAGTGTTTTAAAAAATGACTGAGCAAGAACAACATACAGAGAATGCCCTGCAAATCGTTGTTGTTCCAGAACATCGAGAGTTCTTGCTAAATTATTAAAACCTAATTTGGTAACAGCAAATATTAAACCTATGCAATGGTTAATAAGACTAAATTGAGCCTTATACTTTTTATCTCTACATAGTAAATTTTAAAATACTTTTGAAGAAACTCCACCTGCCTTCACAGATTGGCTTCAAAATATGCAACAAAATGGAATACAGAACTTCTACATACATGGACTTAAATAGGGAAAAGTAAACCATACACTGGACAATATTATAGAACACCAGAGTGAACATCATAAATAAATACAGTATCTTCCAGTATAAAAAAGGGAAGAACTCTACCCAAGCAGTTATTCATTAGGTTTGAATTAAAGATGCAACTCTCTCTCACTCCTGGCAAGAATTAATTGGTAATGCACTGCTTCTTAACAGTGCAAAATATCCTGAGAAATTATTAAGATTATAACAAAAGACAGGGCTGTCATCATAAAGTTCTTGCACAAAACACTGCAATTATGTAACTGTGTATGTTTTGACAGAAAGAAGTCCTACAACTTCCAGCATTTCCCAGCCTTCATGGATGGTTGGGCAAGCTGGGAGTTGAAGGCCATCCTCTTGCCCAAACATGCACAGGATTGCAACCTTAACCAACAAAGTAAAATAAAACAGATCGTCTACATTTGTGTCTAACACTAACAGGGATGTCATTTGGGGCACTTCTTATTATTTCACTGGCTAATAATTAGAAAAGGATTGCATTCAATTACTGTTAATATCTTTCGAGTTATCTATGGCCAATTATGTACAAGGAGGTAATTTGTAATTCAAGTTATTTTTTTTCCAACTAGCTACAAGTTGAATTCTAAAATTTTACACTGAAATATATTGTTGAAAATTTAAAACAGGCCCTCCTGGAGGAACATATTCCTAATTTTGTGCAACTTTGATGCAGAGCCCAACAAAGTCCTATGAAGAGAGACAGCGCATCTTTAAGAAAGTTGGCACTGAGATCCCATTTTCTCTAGCTGCATTCTATTAGCTTGGCCAGGTTATCTCGGAGTTCTGTTAGTTCAAAGATTTTGCCATCAAGAATTTCTAAAAGTGTTTTCAAGTTATTGCGAAAAGCTTCTTGTTCATTCTGACTTTTCTCCAGACGTTGTTCTAGATCAGACAGTTGTCCTTCTAGGTCTTTGTTTCGAACTTCCACTTCCTTTAAGAAAGATATGCAATATGTGTTATTTGTAAATATAGCAGTACACTTTTCTGTACTGTTAATGTGGGCTCAGAGTAATCATTATGCAAGCTGTGTTGCAGAGTGGGACCCAAACGGAGCTTTTCCAGCATGCAATTATATTATGCATATTTGTCAAGCGCTAGATGATGATTCCTGCCACATACATGAGAAGCAAGGCTTACAGTTTAAATGGCTTGGATAGGAAGAAAAGACCATGGATCCTATATCGTGCCTACCAATATATCGACAGAAGGTTCTTTTGGCACTGCTCCTGGTAAAATTAAGATGAAAATAAAGGCCAGATATGTGGGGACCACCCTCTCAATACCATTTCTTATACCCTACCTCCTATTTATCTCAGCAAACCCTTATTTCAATCATTTGAAAAACATCCTATTATAGGTTGTTTGAAAAGCAAAACTGCTTTTGACAGTATTTGGGTTCAGATGATGCGTAACAGGATGGTTGGCCTTTAACATATTGATTCTTTTCTACTTAATTTCTTCCCTCACATAGAAAATACTGTCTTCTCAACAATGTTTTGCAAAGGATGCTTATGTTCCACTTACTTATGAACCTGTTTTAAAGTTCTGCAAGGGCACATATCCACTGAAAGGTCCCATGTCAGAAAAAATGCATGCAGTACCATCTAGCCAATAACAGACTGTGACATCATTTGTACAGATTAATGATCATACTGTATATTACCAACTAATTTGACCAGGCATTTGTGATAACTCTAAAGGTAATAAGGAACCAACACACTTGCTCATTTGACAAGGTGAAATACATCAGTGCCTGTAACAATTTGCTAAAGACTGAAACACCAAAAGCTACCAGCACTGGAAGTGCTACCATAAATTGCAACTGATAAGTAAAAGAAGTATTATTTACATAGTGACTGCTCATTCTAGCTACCCTGTCCAAGTTTGGTTGTCTGGCCTGGAGATGCAATATAAAATGTAGCTCAAGCTTTGAGGAAAATTTCAGTATTTTAGCAGGTTGGAAGCCACAGCCTGAATTTATAAGAACTGAGCAGGGTTGTCAAAGACAGGAGACTTTGGAGGGCTTTCATTCATGGGATTGCCATAAATTGGAAACAACTTGACGGCACATAACATCAAAATGAACAGCCTTCAACCAACACTGAGTACACTGGGCATAAAAGTCTCCATAACTCTGCCTCCCTTGTTGACAGATCCGCTATTACTATCCACCTTCACCAGTCTAAACAAGGCCAAAAGCTTTCCTAAGCTTCAGTCATTATTTGCTGCCTCTTGACACAGCATACAGCCACTTCCCAGTCTGCCAGCCCCAACATCCTTCATGGGGCGGCATTTCCTGTCTCTTTGAGAAGCCTGACACCAGCTTTGCTTTAGTCAAACGTGACCTGCTCCAGGCCCTCAGTATGAGCTGGCCTTCATGGTGTCCAGTGAAGCCAGGCCCTCGCTCTGAAAATAGGCTCACTGGCTGAAGGAGAAGACTTGCACATGGGTGAGAGGGGAGTGTCAGAGCCATGAGGTCTACTGAACACTCACTGAGCCATCTGTACAAAGCTGGGAACGCTATCTGCAGATAGGTTCTGTCCTAAGATATGCAACTTTCTACATATTCAACTCTAATGTTTTGCTCATTTTCAGACCCCTTTTGGCCTTCTTATATGAACTGCACTTGTTTGCTTTTTAGGGTTTCATAGTTCTTCCAACTTATTCATATAAATCTGAGCAGCATTACTCTGACACAGATGACCCAATGATACCACTCCTACAATTCCACTCCTAAGGACTGTTTAGACATTAGTGACACTCTTGAGGAGTCTGCACCATGGTCTCTCCAGCACCAGGCAGTGTATCTTCATTATTAAATGTTTCTTCCTTTTAGTATGACAAAGCTTCCCCCCACCCATTAAGCATTTACAGTGTCCATACTGTCTATACTTCCATACTGGATGGCCCCGCCCCATTACTTACTTGTAGCTTCTGAGTTAAAGAGTCCCTCTGGGCCTGAAGCTCTCTAGCATTATCGATTTCCTGTCTCAATTTTTCTATTTCCTAAGGGGAAATAATACAGCATATTACCCCAACTGACCTTAAAGCAGATATGAACATTTATTTACTTACTTATTTATTTCATTTTATACTGTGAATAGCTGAAGCTCTCTGGGTGGTTCACAACAATTTAAAGCATAACGTACTGTATAAAATACCATATAAATTTCAAATAGTTAAGACTATAGTATAAAATAAAAATGAAAGTTAGAGTAAAATCTAGCAATAATACAAAGATTTAAAATACAATACAGAATTTAAAACAGATGGAATCTAAGATTCCTGGGATAATTCCTGGAAAGATAAGGGCTTCACATGGTTCTGCAAAGAGTGCATTGTAGGTGGAGAGGTGAGCCTCCCTGGGAAGTTCTTTCTAAAATTGTGGTGCCACAACCAAAAAGGCCCTCTTCTTAGTAGCCATCCCCCTGACTTGCCTTGGCAATGGCTCTCTTGTTCATCTTGGACAAATCAACTTTATTATGTCAGTGCTAACACTGAATGACTGGTTACTGAAACATTCAGACCTGGAGCTGGCAACTCCTCTAATTTATTCCTCTGCAAACAAGGAGTTGTGCATGCTGCACAATTCAACTGGGGTAAGGAATGTATGTCAATGTCTGTACATCTGATTTAGTGCAGGGAAGAAATGTCACAGTGGGTTTAATCTCATTGTAAGTTAGCAAACAAGATTTGCTCTTTAATTTAAAGAAAAGTTATTTCGATTTTCCGCATCACATGTAAGCACAGAATACTATGTCAGTGCACCCAAGATGTGGTTTAACACGACCAATGCTGTAAGAAATACCTGCGTGATGCGGGGGGGGCGGGGAGCCAGACTGCATCCTCCCCACTTAATGCAGCACCCTTACAGGCATTTCACCAGCCTTGAGCTTCAACATACTTAAAACACACGTTTAGCAGGGACTTTGAATAACCAATTATTTTATGGCGTGAAAAAGCCAGAGGATGCAACTATGAATGGCACAGAAAACAAGCCACAAAGCAGTGTTGAAATAATCTGCTGTAAACCACTCAGAGAGCTCTGGCTATTGGGTGGTATAGGAAAATAAATAAATAAATTTCAAGCATGATACCAATATCGTTATTTTACAGAATGTCTCATGTGCCCAGGGAAATAGGTGAAGCATGGACATTTATAAATGATTCACTAGGTAGTATTCAAAGTAGTAAAACATCACTGGAGATACAACAGCAAGGATTCCAGAATTTAAAACATATTCATGGAAGTAGTAAATGCCACAACATTTCTTAGTGGAATAAAATTGAACCATTTAGGTGGTTAAGAAGTGACTTTCCTGACGGCATGTTATTTCAGAACTGTAGTGCACTATCTTGAACTTTCCTCTGCAACATCTGGTGCCAATTACTGACAGAAAGAGAATAATATACTTCCAGGATGATAGAGGTGATCTGAAAAGGCAATTCCTACCTACTTCTCACTCTCTGGAAAGTGAGTGTGCTTTGCTAGAAACAGGCAAAGATGCTTTTGAACTTCCCACCAATGCATGGCCCCATACTGATGGGGTCATTCTGCCAGTCATAATCTCTAGAGAAAGTACCTTTAATCCAAACACACTAGACTTTTCAGGTACTTAAAACCAGTGTATAAATGTAATCTTTTTGAAACAGGTTGAAGTCTATTTGTTAGCGTGCTTTCACATTTCTAAAAATAACATAGTGAATCTGCTGCTTTTTTGAAATAAAAGTGCACTCTTGCACAAATCTGAATGCATTTTATTAATATCTAGTTATTCTCAATTTTCCATAAACAAAAAGAATATTTAAAGATGAGTTATTATGGATGTTGTCATTCTAAAACTTCAGAATAAGGCACATTTTTCAACCAATGTATTGTCATTTAGCCTTCCATCATACTTCCCTACACAATAGGCTAATAAGTATGCACCAGATTTTTGTAATTCTACCATTACTGATGGAGCACCTGCATTTTCCAAGCTTTTGCCAGACCACTCTAGCTGCAGTCAAAAGGTAACATTCACTGAATGCTAATTTTGACCTCTGCTGCCAATTGGCACTAAATCAATCACAGGACTATCAGGATTGTAGTCAAAACGAGGCCACTGAGAATCAAGGGGGACACAGCAGTTTGCTAATGGAATTCTGAGTTTTGCAAAAGTAACAAGTCTCAAGATAGCTCCAAATCTCCCCAGATTTTGCGTTAACTCTTCAGACTTCTCTGCCACATTACCTGGGCTTAGAAAAAGTTCCTGTAGGAAGCCTGTAGGATTGTTTGGAACTTTTAGCAGGTTATTCAGGAGACCAAGCTGCAATTCTGTACCAAATTTCAGCTCTCGTTGCAAATTTCTTCCTGGTCAACTTCCTTCTTAGGATTAGTATTTCTAGACTGTTTGTTACACACCTGGACAAAACTATGTTTTAAAGATCCTCTGCAGTAGTGCCAAGGGAAGCATTTTGAAAAGTCTAACTTTAGCACTGGGGGCTGGGCTGAGGAGGAAAAGCCATTAGCTTTTCCCCATCCCTGTGAAGCCCTCTCTTTTGATACAAGTTTACCTTACTTTAATAAAATGGTTGATATTACCATCAGTCCTAGGCCAAAACACAAATTCTTATTACCCATAAAGATCATCCCATTTTCTACTGCCGTTTCAAGATTAGCATTATAAGCTGTATAAATTCAAGGATACTTTATTACAATCATCTAAAACAAGTACCTCTTCTTTTTTCTTCAATGTGGCTTCTAATTCTTGAATAGTCTGGTTTAATTCTGTTTTATGAGTGTGGACTGCATTTGCTTGACTACTAACACACTCCAGCTCAGTCACCTATAAAAATACAAAAAGAAAATATAGAATTAAGGGCAATACAGCAAAATTCCTTATGCAAGCAAGCATCTGTACCCAAGCACTGGTGCTTTCTGAAATATGTGTAATTAGCTATACCCAGCTTTGGATGAAAATTGGTAAAATGTTGTATAATTGTTGTGGGTGACTTCAACACTTCAAAAGTTGGTAAGATTTAAAACAAATAACTGAAGGAAAAATACAGCAATAAATGGAACATATTAGAGTTAAATATATCAAATTATCAATGTAATATGTAGTTTATTTTTAAATGACCACAGGAAATTATTAGAAAATGTTAAAGACCATCTTCAAATCAAAATCTTTGCCCTAGGAAATCGTCAGTTGTTTTTATGGACCATATGCAAATCTAATCACTTATTTACACTGTGGTCTTTTGAGCAATCAATGACTCCAAAAAATAAAAATAAAAATGGGTCTAGCATTTTCTAGGGATCTAGGGCTTATCCAAATATGTAAATTCACTGAAATGCAGTAACGCAAAGAAGTCTTGAAACTGATATGCTTTTCTTAGGCACCATCTCCAAATAAACTAATGATGGTTCTTAATGTATCTTGGGAGCAATTTTATGCCTATAGATTGCCCGCACCTCTCCACAGGAACAGCCTCTCATTTCAAACAACCGTAGCAATGCACCAGGTTGAGACCACAAACCCTATAGTTTCCCAAGCAAAAAAGCAGGAGCCCTGGTACTGTTCATATATGCATCCCCGCATTACCCCAAATGTTTCCATTAGCATAACTACCACCACCATTCTATGGAATGGTTTGTTCAAATTTCCACAGGAATCTATTTGATTATGCTCTGTTTTCTATCAGCAAGAACCCCAACAGAACTCAGTGGTGTACCTATTTGTTTATTTTTATACATCCAATAGTTTGCATTTTGAAAGTCATTCTCAAAAAATCAAATTCTAAAGTATGATATTATAAAAGAAATATCCCACCAGCACCAGAAGCACAATTCTGTTTCTCTGAATTGTGACCAATACTGCTTCTTTAAGAAGATCCAGATCTTCTTAATGTGTCATGAAACAAAAAGACATAAAAGAAAAGAATCCAACTAAAGCTGACTAAGGGCAAATTTGCATGAAGTGGTACAGCAGGTCTGGGTGGCATCTGATGGCAGCCCTATGCATTGGTGCTGACAGTGGTTCAAAGTCATCCTGCACTGGAGGGCAAGGATGAGCACCCACTGGCCTGAGAAGCCAGTGGTCTGGACAGTACTGTGCGGAAACATCCATTCAGTATGTGCAATGTTTATAAGGAATGGCTGCAGGTCCAAGCATCCCAACAACAGGCTTGATGAGGTAGCAGGAATTATTCATCCCAATCTGAACATGGGGAGCAGGAAAAGTCATGGTGGACATACCTAGGGCCACTGCTGTCCACTTATCCCAAAGCTGACATCCTTGCTGGTGAGAGATGCAGAAATCCTGAAAGGGGAAAGGGGTTCTCATGGGTTCTTGCTCTCAAGGTGAATTCACGTCTCACATTTTACCTTCTGAGAGAAACCCTATTGGTATGGAATCATGTGCTGGTATGTAAGCTAAGGCTTGAACTGGTGAGACCAGTATCAGAATGGACAAGTATTGACAGCTTGATGAACCATGACATCTCATTGGGTTTCTCCCCCTTTTGGGAGATCAACCTGGGTATGGAAGCCCTTTCTTCACTGTAGAAATTGCCAAAGATCTTCCAGGAATCAGAAGGCCATTGACGTAGATGGCCCAATTATGTTGCTTCTTCTGCCTTTCCAAGGCCTTCCTCCATGGGGTTTGCATGGAGCCTGCTGGACCCGTTTGGCCTGTTTGGAAATGGCATAGCAATGTGGCCAGGTGCCCACAAGCATAGCCCTTGCCAAGACAAAACAAAACAGAGTGGAGAAGGTTTTCTGCCACATTTTACAGGTGTGTGAAATGGAGTCTTGAAGACTGTACCCCTCAATGGAGTTCACATGATCGGCAACTACAAACAAAAGAAATGAAAGAAACAACAGCAAGATAGAAGAACAGTAGCACATAAGAAAAGTGTGCAAAAACAAGGCAGCCTCAGCAAACAAGAGTCTTAAAAGATGGTAGAAACTCCTCAGAAGGCAACTACAATGGTGGCCAAAGAGGAAATGAGGAAACAGATGGACGCCGAAAAAGACAATGGGGGAGGGTTTCCACCAAAAATTCCTAAAGCCATAACAACTTTCGAAAGGAAGGCTTTGTGCAGGTGCGGAGCTTAGATACATGACGCACAGACAGCATGAGGAAGAAATCATTTCCTATGTCAGCACCCTTTCTCAACTGGTTGGTTGGGGTTGACAGCTCACAAGGGAAGCTCCCCACCCTCCAACATCAGATCACTAAATTTAAGATTTAAGCTCCTGTGCCATTTTGAAAGGGTTCTTGCGCAAGACTGCAAGACCACCTGTCTTCCATTGAGCCCAGGACAGCCATATTATCTTCTTCTTAATATCTTTATCAGCTTCATCCTTCACTTATGCATGTTCCAAGCCAAACTTCCCCCACATTATCAGATCACAAAATACAAATAATATTCTGAGCCCTTCTGAACACAACTGAATGTGGGGGTGGGGGAAGTCCTGCCCACTACTTAGTCAAGAACACCAATATCCATTTTCTTGGCAATGTCCCTGTCCACTTTATCCTCCACTTTGGCACTTTCTTTGCTAGTGAGTGCATCTTTTTAAAAGGCCGCTTCATGTCTGTTGAAGTAATGACACCTGCCTCTAAGTAATGACACCTGCCTCTGCAGCTGTCAGATGCTTTTGGCTGCTCCCACCTTTTTGTGCTTGCAGATCTCATAGAATCATCCAACAGTAGAGTTGGAAGGAGCCATGAAGGCCATCAGGTCCCACCCCCTGCTGTTGCAGGACACCAATTTACACCACCCCACTCAGAGGGCTGTCCAGTTTCTTTCTGAATGTCTCTACGTTGGGAGAGCCCGCCACCTCTCTAGGCAACAGGTTCCACTGCTGTATTGCTCTGACAGTGCGGAAGCTTTTCCTGATGTCCAGCATGAACCTGGGTTGTCGCAACTGGACTTGACTATTCTGTGTCCTACACTCTGGTATCAGTGAGAAGAGATCTTGACCTTCCTCTTTGTGCCAGCCTTTGAGGTACTTATAAAGGAATACCACGTCCCCCCTCAGTCTTCTCTTCTCAAGGCTGAGCATGCCCAGTTCTCTCAGTCTCTCCTCATAGGGCAGTGTTTCCATCTCTCCAATGGTCTCTATTGCGCACTGTCAGATGTAAATGAAGGTTACAAAGCAGTGAGTAAGAGAGCTAAATGTCTGCAAATGTCACAGAAAAAGAGTAAACTGGAAGTGAAAACTGCAACTTTCAAGGTAGAGTTGTAAAACTAAGAGGGAAATTATGCAAACATAATGGCAGAACAGAAATAGGAAAAAGAAACTTGTGCAAATTTTAAGGGAGAGCAGTAAAACTGCCAGGACAAATGCACAAATGTCCTAACAGTGGCATTCACTCTTGTGCAAGACCAAAAAACAAACTATCGCGAATGCATTTTAGATTGTCCCCAGTGTCTTTTCTTTCATATTTCTTTCAAAAACAGAATTAGAAATCCATCCTGAAGCAGAGAACACTAAGAAAGAAATGAGTGAAAAAGGCAGAGGCACTAAACATAGAAAGAGAACAAGTCAGAAGGGGTCTCCTGGGCCATCTAGTCTGACCCCTAGCTCCAGCCTACAGTCAACCAGTGCCCCGAGATCCCTTTCACAAGTGCTGCTCTCCAGCCACAAGTCCCCTAACCTGTACTTATGACACCTATTCCTATGCTCCACTAGCAAGATTGTGAGGTGTGGCATAGGATTTTGCTGCTTTTACTGGTTGGCTCCCTAGCTCTTTCTCATAAATCCCAATAAAATCATCTTGCCAGAGTTGAAAGACAAAAACTGACCCTGAGAATCAACCACCCTAAAGAACTCAATTACAAGCCATGTGTTTTCAGGGTGGCTCATTTCCAATAAACAACTCCCAATGGAAAACCACTTCAGCTTCAGACCTCTCACTAAGCCACCCTGAAACCATCTCCAGTAGCAACCCACTGTGGCTTAGTGTGAAGTCTGAACTAGGCCAACAGCTTCAGCCCATCCAGCATTGTTATAGACAACCAGAGGCTTCTAGAAAGTCTGCTATCAGAGCACAACATTACCCCACAGTTTGTGTTAGTACATGGCATTCAGTGGCACATTGCTGCTTATATTCCCTCTAACAGCGAACACCCTCTAACAGCGTACAGAAGCAAAACTGAACCATTCAACTTAAGGCAAGTGTTTGCATGTACATGCAGTCTCCAAGTTACAAACAACCCATACTTATGAACTGCCATAAAGCCAATTAATTTTTAAAAATTAGCGCAGAAAATTGTCATAACCATAGATAGAGTGGAAGTGAAATGGTAGACAGGGAGGCCTCCAAATCATGGCTTCCTGCCCTGGCCACCCAGAGAGGGAAATTTCTCTGGCATTTCTTTGCTGCAAAGAGGAGGCACTAGCAAGTTTTGGTGGGTGGGGGTTGTGGTATTCAATTTTCCACCTTTATGGAGATCCTACACCACTAACCCCTATGAACGTGGAGGACCAACTATACATCTGACTTACATACACATTCAACTTAAAGATGAATTTCCATTTTTCTCAGGAACAAAACTCATTCGTAACTCAGAAACTGCCTGTATTTGGTCGGCTCATGAGAGACACAGAAATATAGACATTTGAAAATTAAAAGGATTAAAATAAAACCTTAAAATAATTAGTTTTAAAATTAATTACTAAAATTAATATAAATAAAATAAAACATCTCCAAAGATCTTGTGAGCTTACGTAATACTGATGACTGCTACTTCTTTCTCTCTCTCACTCACTCTCTGCATTTATACATAGACAGATATCTTGAGAGAGGTTGTGGAAGTGGCCTAAAGAACCAGACAGCAAGCAGACTTTAAGGTCCCCTCGTTGACATGGAGAAACTCCATGCAATTAAAGAGCAGTGAGCCCACACCACTGGGCCACAGCACCCAGTGAAAGTGCAAAATCCCCCATATGTTTCCCTGAAGGTGCAAAATCCCCCATATGTTTCAGTCGGTCAAAAAGCACATGGGGAAAAGAAGTTACAAGACTGTGAAGATCAGCATGTGATCCAGGTGCTGATACTGGAGATCCCTCTACCTCGTGACATTCCAGTCATCCCAATAAAAAGGCCTTCATAGGGGAAGAGACCTGCCCAAGCTTTGGTCCCAGTCTGAAGCTGGGGATCAGGATAAGGATTACTCCAGAAAATGCAGGGAATTGGCCTCAGGCATAATAATGAAATCTTGTACCTGAAGAATCATCCCAGTGCCTGTTAAATTCTTCTTGCAACAGAATGAATCCCAAGGTGCCTAATACCTGAGTGGAATGGAATCTCTAATTTCTCCTGAGAAGGTGAAAGCAAATAGCAGCAGCTCCAGAGAGATTCTGGCAAACATGGATGAGGATGCGGGAAGGCAATGACAACTTAATCTCTGTGTCATGAAACTTGCCCTCCTCCTCCTCTTTGAAAAGTTCAAAAGCTTAGAAGGGCTAGTATCTGATGATTTAGATGACTGCCTTTCAAGACAATTCTTCTTGCCACTGAGAGCATAAATGATTGCCTGGGATAGTGACTGGGCATGGCTATTAGTGGTGGAGAGGCTGAAACCAAAAGCTCATCGCTCTCTTCTTGGGCCGGGAGAAGCACCGGCGATGGTGTCGAAGTCATTTCCGTTTTCAGGGAGGCCACAGCCTCTAACATCTTCTGCCAGAGCACATCCCTCTTGATTTCTTTGTTTCTACTAAGTAAATGCCTGACAATGGGGGCAGGAGTCCACAGTGTGGCAAACAAGCAGAGCACATGGCTATCAGCTGACAGAAGGATTTCCGCATGGTAACGGTAAAGATTTCCCCTTGACAGTAAGTCCAGTCATGCCTGACTCTACGGGGTGGTGCTCATCTCTGTTTCCTACCCGAGGGAGCCGGCGTTTGTCCGCAGACAGTCTCCGTGGTCATGTGGCCGGCATGACTAAACACCGAAGTGCATGGAACGCTGTTACCTGCCCACTGAAGTGGAACCTTTTTATCTACTTGCATTTGCATGCTTTTGAACTGCAAGGTTGGCAGGAGCTGGGATGGAGCAACGGGAACTCACCCTGTTGTGCAAATTCAAACCGGCGACCTTTCGATCAACCAGCCCAGCAGCACAGCAGTTTAAACCACCTGCAGTCCCTATTTCTGCATGAGTAACACACAAAATCATGCTGTTAGGGCCATGCACCCTTCACAGGTGAGAGACAAGAAGAAATGCAAAGAATAAATACAACATAAAATGCAAATGATGGGACAAAAAAAAGACACAAGATTAGAACCTCAGCTTCAACAAGAGAAGAGGAGGGGAGGGGAG
>NW_025336087.1:10556383-10740469 GCF_004798865.1 Varanus komodoensis | reverse complement strand
ACCACCTTCCAGTGTATAAAGTCTTATCTGGTCAATGCCCTTTTTAGCGACGCTCTTCCGATCTTCGTACCGCTCGGAAAGGGAGGGGAGGGGAGGGTTTCTCATAAGGCATGCGTGTGATGTAGAGACCATAAAGAATGAGCAGATTACTTGTTAAGGACAATATTTTCAGCCCACCCTCTTTTAGGGTACGATCTCGGCTGATTTATTTCCCTTTGCTGGTGCTTTTTAATTGTTAGCTACATAACTGACAGATGCCAAGTGTTTGCAGTATAGCTTATATGCAGTACTATCTCATCAGTTTCATAGTATTTGAGAGCTGAAACTAAAAAGGGCATTGACCAGATAAGACTTTATACACTGGAAGGTGGTAAGAGTGTGCTGCAAAAGGCAATATTTTCTTTTTTAAAAGAAAGAAGATATTCGTGTACGTCTGCAGGGTGGGGACACATAGTGAACCAGTGATGGTGATTCTAAAGTGCCACTTGGGCATCAGACTGTCACAGACTGCAGCATGGACAGAACTGGAAAGAGTAACAAGGTGGTGGTGGTGTCGTGAGCCACCTTTGCCAAGAAGCTTGCTGGCGGAACGCATGCTCATTTTTTTCTGCTGTGTTCAAACAATGTAACCTGAGTAGAACAACCCCTTGAACACACCAGTTTGTCAGTCTGGGTTGCTATCCTGAAACAAACCACCCAATGGGAAGCATTCTGGGTTCAGATGATATAGCAAACACATGATGGGTGACCGTGTTGTGCAAGCTCCATTACCTACAAATTAATACATATGAACACATAAAATAATGGATTAATAAATAAAAGAAAGGGGGGAGGGAGAAACAGTTAAGAAGCATTCCTGAGAAGATGAGTCTATTAATCTATAACCTCTCAAAGCAAAGGAATCCACAAGGCCAATGTAATCCATCAATTTTCTCTGCAGTTCCTGCTACCTGACTGGTTGACCGTTAGCCTCACTAGTCTCTCAGTCAAATCCCAAACTGGCAGTCCCAATTTCCACTCCGAGATTCTGTGCTTACATTCCCCACACTGTTCAAATAGAAAAAACTTATACTACTATAATGAGAAAGGCAACAAAACCTGTTCTTATCTACTTTCTCCATACTATGCATCATTCGCCTTCCTTTCCAGCTAACAAGACCCAAGCTTTCTCACTGGAGAGCTGTTCTGGCCCCCTGAGGAATGCTTAAGAACTTAAAAAGGACCATGCTGGGTCAGACCAAAGTCCATCTAAGCCAGCATTTTGAAGTGGGAAACTGACAGCTAGTGCACAACAGTAGCGCCTGGTAGCTTGGCCATTTAGTTACCGGAAGAGTTGTTTTATTTTTACCTTTGCAGTAAATGGAGAGACAGCCCTTCCAGCAACTAGCACTGTATCTGGTGGAGACAGGTCTGAGTGCATCAGATCTTTGTATGTCTAGTACTTATTTTTATACTTACATTTTCCCTGTTCTCTTCATTCAAGTAGGTATCTTTGAAACAAGCTTTTCAGGATGTCAAGTGCACTTGAGTAGATTGGGAGGTTTCTAAAGTATCCTTTTAAAAATGACACTTTAAAGATACATTCCCAATTGCTATTAGGTGGGTATGTGAATATCCTTGTTAAAATCTCAGAAATAAGACTCTACATCACTGGTGTAAGGGCCAAATTGCCTAATTTAGCAATGTTTGACTTTCAATAATTTTCTTCACAGAGTGAAATGCAAACATGGACTGGGTTCACATGACCATCTATTGTGGGTAACTTAGCCATGGTGGATTTAAATTGATTAGTTAGGCACAGTTAGAGCAGTCCTACTGAAGCCAAATAGGTTTAAGTTAGTCATAGTCTATTTGTTCTATATCTTGTCTAGAAATTCACAAATAGAAATCCTCTGGACTTGCTATGCTTATTAGACAGTTTTCTAGGTATCCAAATTGAATAATATCTGTGAGACAAGTTTTATGTACACCATTGGCAATCTACAAAATGATGAGCTGCACTGAAGTATAAAAGTTGTACAACACAAAGCAGAAACAAGCAAAACAAAGAATAACAGCCGCAAAAGATCTGAGTGAAAATGTTTTTGCTCTATTTCCTCCACTTTAAAATGTTTTCATTTTTGTTATGACTAATGGTCCAGCAATTGTTAAAATAATATCCACTGTTCTGGAGTGTATATGATACATATACAAAAAGGCAAGCGCAGAAATTGGGAGAAACACTGAGGACAGGATGTAGAACAGTCATAGTGCCTATAATAGGCCTGCACTATCAGTTACAACCAGGAAATCTTATCAAGAAATATCTGGAGTATATCTGGAAATATCATTGAAGTTTGGGGCATACTTTTATTATTTATTTAAAATATTCATACTATATCTAAACAGAAGGTATATTCTAAATACATAATCATGAAAAGCTAGCACAAGGCTCTGGAAATGCAATAATTCTAGTACTTTTTAACTGTAACACTCAGTCCTATTTGATAGAAAAGTGATTTAAAGGCATTTAAACTGGTATAAATGTTTATCTGGCTTTTCTGAAAAGAGATTTCTTGTATATGACTTTGATCCAGTGCAGATGTAAGGATCGACTATGAGTTAATTAACACATGTTGTTCTGGGCCAAACAGGAGCAAATGTCTCCAGCACACTTCCTTCTGCTTTGTGTCCAGTTTGGAATACAACCTAGGAAACACATCATTCCTGAGCTTTTAAGCAGGCTGATTTGTGTGCATGGAATTCCCTGCTGGTGTGAAGGAAGTTTCATTTTTTCAAGTCCAGAGTTTAAGTCCAACAACAAACCATGGATCAAAACTCTGGGTTGTGTCCCACTCAACAACCAAGAGCTCTGAATTTGCACATCAGGCCATACGAACTAGGAACAGTACTTTTCTGGATTGTTTCTAAGCAGATGCAAAGCAGAAGTGGTTAGATGGCAGGAAGTAGCTTGCTCCTGAGCTAGGAACTCATTGAGTGACATTAGGTGTGAACCAGGTCATTAGCTTTGATGGTACTTGGTTCAAAAAGGCAGTTCTGTGGCATGTTGTTGAACTGTAATTATCTTTCAGGAATTGCAGTCTACCACTGCAGAAATATGAATGATCTAGGAAAAACATTTCTGCAGTAGACCCAGTACCTATGGCTGCTGTCACCCTCTCAGGACCATACAACTGCAACCCAATTGTAAAATTCGTGTTCCTTATCTAAACCCTAAAGATGCAATGGACCATTAAATATAAAATACAATATGTAAGTATTATACAAGCTAATAAATGTTTTATAAGTATATAAGTAAAGGAATGGCTGTATGTATAAATCTGTATTTATTAGCTTTCATCCTTTGTTATCTGCGCCATCTGTCTTTGTAATTCAAGTTCTAGGTAGGCTACCAATAATAACACACTAGGTGTTGTATTTGATGCAACTTCTGATTTTTCAAATGGGTGGATTTTAGTAGTAATTTGCCAGTGGACAAATGTATAGTATTTGTGTTGCCTTTGTTGACGTCTATGCACAACTTCAATAATAATAGTTATATCTTTCTATATATAAAATACAAGGGGTCTTCAAACAGTTTGTGCATTTTTATATTTTCATTGGAAACAGTGAGGGTGGGAGGAGCAGTAACTGTTTTGTGTCTGCGACTAGTCTGTCTGGCAAGCCAGCTGCTGGTGCAGTTTAGAATAAGAGTTGTCACACTGTGGTGAAGATGGCTATGAAACTTATACATTAGAGCAAAGGGGAACAGCGTTCTGTCATATGCTTTTTATGGGCAGAAGGTATGCCAGGAGCACAAATTCATCATTGCATGTGTGCTCAGTATGGGGATAAAGTTCTGTCTCGTAGACTTGTCTATGTGTGGATTGAAATGTTCGAAAATGGATGTACTCATGTGACAGATGCAGAGCTTTAACGGGAAGAAGATTTTCAGGTGATGATGATGATGATGTGAAAGCAGTCATGCATCAATGGCTACGCTCTCAACCAAAAACATTTTTTTGCTGATGGCATTAAATAGTTAGTACAACACTGGGGAAAAAAATGCATTGCAAAGGAAGGTGACTATGTAGAAAAGTAATGTAAATTGCTTTTGAAATTCTTAATAAATAGAATTTAAAATAGTGTGGAAACTTTTTTAAGAACCCTCATATGTAGGAGTGGATAGTATATGTATTCATTGTAATGGATTTATTTAAATCTCATGCAAGATAACTGCAATTTATTTTCATTTTACTTCCACACTTTGTTTAGGTTTTGGGTTTTGACTCTGAAATTTACAATAAAAATAAGTGTATAAATATATATAAAAAGTTGGTGCTTGCAAGTTTATTTCCACATGACTTGCAATTCTTGCAACATAAAAAGAATTTGTGTGACAGGGTACTTTGCTACTTCTGCATTTTTCCAAGGATCACATACATACTACATATTTTGTAGGCTTGACCTCTGAAAACTGTATTTAACAATGAAATCTAAAACAGAAAATAACTGATTCCTTGTAAAGATATCTAATGAGAATCTGATGTTCTAGAATGACTGTACATAGTATGATTGCCAACTGATCGATTACAGCAGTATCACAGCAAAACATTTTCAAAATTTTTGAGGAAAATCATATACATCCAATGGTGTGATGAAAAAAGAAAATGTGCCACTGGATTTACTACATACCTAACAGCGTGGATGTATTCAAAAGTTATGTCTAATCCTTTAAAGAAAACAGAGACAGAGTGAGAATCTTAAGGAAATAAACAAAGTATGCTTAGGCATTTTTTGGGAGCAAACACATGGATTACTCAACATTACCTTGATTTGCTCCACATCTGCAGCCATCAAGCTGAGAGTAAATTGAAAATGTTTTTTTTTTTAAATAAAAACATGTCATATGCTTCCTTAGAGGGTTGGATTTATTAGTTCAACTGAGTCTCTCAGCTGTTCTTAGTAATTCCCAGAAAGGACAGCACATTGCCTAAGCTTTTGCTGTTGTAATTTATGGCCACATTTATAGAAATATCTCCTGTAACACAGAACCAGCTTCATAACTAACTTTATATGATTATAATTTATCTCAATAATTTCAGAAAACAAAGGAGAACATAAAACCATCTTACTAGGCAATGGAATAGGCATACAAAATAATGTGCAAACTGCATCATCAGCAAATGCAGCTTTCACTTAATATGCACTTTCTTACTTATTTCTGTAAATACTTGAGAGCACTTAAATACCTATATATAAAATATTTATATATAGGTATTTATATATAGGTAGGCCCACAGTATATAGCTGCTACAACCAATGCCCACCCTGGCTATCTCACTCAAAATATATTACATGGGAATCATTGTCATCACACTGAGTCTTCTAAGGTCACTAGGAACATCTAAGGGTGGAAGGACAGAAATGGAAATTCACAGTGTCATGACAACAAATGTTCTGGTAAGCAACAGAACGAGCAGGAATTACTGTAGCTAGTGTATGGTGTGAACTGGGCTTCACTAAATGCATGTGCAACCAATGGCCAGTCTAGAACTCAAACTATCCACAAGGCTAAGTGATCTCATTTTTCCCTTCTGCAAACTTGGTGAAACCACTATCAGAGAGGACAAAACCCGTTAGAGACATCAGGGGCCAGTCCTCAGTGCTCACTGTTTGCGCACTGGCCTGAATGTCAGTTTCAACCTAATATTGGGAAGTTTAGCTCTCTGAGTTCTTTGGCTTTCTTCACTGAGCACCAGGTTTCAACTACACAGGTTTCAATGATGCACAAATATGTCATTATACTAATATTGTATGTTTGCTATCACATCTTTGGACTGCTAGTTATCCAGTCTACAAAAGTTAACTTCATTCTTTGATTCTCTTCAGAAGTCTAGACAAATTATGGTTATTTCTTTTGAAAAAATGCTTACACCAAAAGATCAGCATGAACACAGTTAGCCACGGCAATTCCTGAGAGACCGACTGAAGAGACAATGGTTGGCCTCAAGACTAATTAGAAGCTTCCGCCTGGGGGAACTTTGGGAAGCCAAATGTAACTAGGCCCATAAACTCATAGAAGTCAGCTATATGTAATTCAGCCCTAGCAGCCACTTTTCCTGAAACAAGGCATATCGAGACGAGGACATGGCGGTTAAGAGCTGACAGGTACACAACGGGCGCTCAACCCTTTCTCCAGTTTATATTTTCCCATTCCATATCCCTTTCTCCAGTAACTTTTTCTTCTCCATGAGTGAGAAGCATGTGTCTCCTTGCATCTGAATCCCCACAAGGGAAACAGCAGCTGAGGCAAATTTTTGAAGAAGAAAACCACCTGTAAAGAAAGGGTGAAGCACCTTCTCCCCACTTTTCCACTTCAAATGATGCCGCTCCAGAACCATTCTTTTTGGAAAAGGTGCTGCCAGGGGTTTGTGACATGCAGTTGCATCGGATGCCTAGGTTGCCCCTTAGAAAGCTTGAGAACTTCCCTCCTCTATCTCCAGAGAAGTTCTTATCACTGTGGCATGCTGTGATAAATACTCTGCAATGATCCTTTGTAGAGAATGGCACATGCATAGAAAAATCTTTTCCATCCAATGATATTGGGCTTTAACAAATTTGCATACAAATTGCATTTTTTCTATAATCGACACCCACACAAAATGGCAACAAAGAATTCCTGCATTTCAGATTAAGTGGAAACATAATGAAACAACATACTAGAAAGACTATTTAAGGGTGGAGGTAAATAAAATAAAATATGAAATTAGAACCCATGGGAATTTCCCTATCTGCATTGCAAGCCTGAAATGCTGAAACAATAGACACACAAACCAGCACATTGCACATCAGCTCAGCCAACATTCTTGTCTTTCCTCTAGTACTTCTCCCCTATGTTGTTCATTCATCAGGTCATTTAAAAAACAAACACTTTTTCTTTTTAAAAAGTACAAAATAGCAATAAAAGTGTATGTGTGTTTCTTGTATATACATTCACAGAATTCACCAGCAACAGAAATGGGTAAGCTCAAACTCTATGTAGTGAGGGTGCTATACTAAAAATGTTAATTCTACATTTTACAGCACCTTATTTATGTAAGTAGCAATATTTCCTTAACTTATCACTGACAGATCTGGGAAAAGATGTTGTAGGTTCAGCTGAGCAAACTGAAGTAGAGTAAAATGGAAGATGAAACCGATAGAAGATCATAACAAGTCTGAAGGTCTACACTTGTCTACAGTATGATTTCACTAAGTTAATGTTGAGTTGAAGATATAGCAGCATCCAAAGTGACAATTGTGCATGCTACAACTTAAGAAGGTAGTGCAGGACTGGAGAATTGGGAGATTCAGGTTTTCGTCCCCACTCTTACATGAAGCTCACTGGTTAACTTTAGGCCAGTCATGGACTCTCAGGCTAACCTGTCTCACACGGCTATTGTTGCTGAGGCTAAAATGGAGCTACGTAAGCTGCCTTGGTTTCTTCACAAGCATAAATACAATGTAAAAACAACAACAATGATGTGCAGATGAAAATGTGTTAAGCTCACATGCTATTCTGTCATTGTGCTTGTCACTAACATCTGGACTGAGATTGTTCGCACTCTCCCTTTCCTTTCTTTGTGCAGACTGGCACAAAAACTTTACTTTATGGTTAGTTTGCATTGTTTTCAATTAATTTTAGGGGAATACAGTCACATGTTCTTTGGTAAATTGTGGCCTTGTGGCAGTATCCAACTGTGTTGTTCTATTGGCACAAATGGCATTGTAGTTGGGGAAAAGAGATTCAAAGTATATGGAAGAGGAGAATCTAACTAAAGTTACATTCATACAGGCAGGGCAATGCATGCAGCTGCTCATGCAACCCATTGTGCAACTGGTTGCACATTCTGCCTGTGTTACAAATTGTGCAACTGCTTGTGACATCATAATAGGCAGCTATTTCGGCAACAGAAAGATTCAACAGAGCTCTGATATCAATATTTGAGTTTGTGGAATTACACAACTGGATACTACCCATGGTCTGCAAATATTTCAGCAACAATTAAGAGTAAGGACCTAGTTACAAAGAAAATTCCAGCACTTCAGATTACAGTGGACATATGAGCACCATCAAGGTGCTGTGCCCCTAAGTTCTCACTGCAGTATGAGACAGATGCAGTGATGAATAAAGCCTGTGTCTCTGCTTGCTATATGCTTCCTCTCAATGTCTGGCCACTGATTAATCTTGTACAAAACGTGTAGGTACACTGATTAATCTTGCATAGGTACACTGATTAATCTTGTACAAAACACACAGCAGTATAAACCTCTGTTAATAAGTCTTACTAAAATGCAGCAACAATTTTGTTAGATAAAATTAAGTGTACGTGAGGCGGTGGTGATGAAGGTGATGTTGATGGCATTTCTTACCAAGACAAGTAAAGTGCGCAGTGTGGGAGGAATCATTGGAGAAGTTACCTTAATACAAATCTGTAACATCTTTCATTTCAAGAATTCCAGAAAATTAAACTCCATTTGCATAAACATCATTTGTTGTTACATGAAGTATCATATTTTATTAAACCTTTTCAGTTGAAACAATAAGCAAATATAAATTAATATACTAACTTTACATATTCAAGTACTTGAAACTCACTCGCTTATGTAGACGCTCTGCTTCCTCCTGATATGCAGCAAGCTGTTGCTTCCATTGTTTCACATTGGCAGTGGACTCCAGCAGAGCTGCTGTAAGCTTGGCATTGTTACCCTTGAGTGTAGCAAGTTCAGCTTCCCAGTGCTTGCTGATTGCTGAACTATGGAGGGGCAAAAGGAGAGTCGTCACAATAGCAGAGAACACAGTATCACTGGTTTGGTTTTAGCTTTTTGGTTCATGACTATGCAGTTGTCTTCAAAAACTAGTAGGGCTTGCATTTGCATGTAGCACTAAACCATTTTATATGCAAATACTCCCATTATATAATAATATAGGATAAATTATTAGCAATTTATTATGCCAATAACCATCATTACTTTGCCCAGTATAGCTACATTTCATAACAGGTAAGCAATAGAAAGCATGAGTTGTATTAAATTAACCACCTTCACTTGGTTAATTCACTTACTTACTATCCCTCTGTATGATCAGGAACAGTGAAACAATATGGGGAACATTCCACACCGTGACCATAATCCAAATGTTTTAAGACCCTCTTGAAATTCTCTCAAAAACCTTAAATTGGGAACAGCATTCTGTAACTCTGCTGATGTTATTGGCAGCTTCCCAATTTATTTCCAAAGGAAAGACTTTATATACTTTTGTTCTCATCACAATTGCACATATTGATTTTGGCTAAAAACATTCTTCTGATTTCAGAATTCTCTCAGCTCTATGGAATGATGAATCATGAAGAATCTACTCCAATGCAATCCTATGCATATACCTGGAAATTAGTCTCATGCACTGTTATCCAAGGAACTCAGTGCGTGGCCAAGGGGACCTGAGTATTGTGTTTCTCAGACAACCACCTCCTATGCCAAATAATATACACTTCTGAAAGCAAAGAAACTTTCAGAAGGAGCTTGTAGTATGGCATGGAAGGACTGCTATTCAATGAAATAAAAAGTCGAAGGACACTTTCCCATTCTTGCATTCCTCATATGCCTTTGACATAGTGCTAGTGAAGCCAACCATTAACACAATACCAATAATGCATGCCACATTTATGGGTTTCCCCAGAAAAACCACCATTCTCGCATATGCTGTTGATGCTGTTCTAAAGGATGCTTATGGTAGTACTACGGTATAAGGGCATGTGAAGTAACAGCACTGGATCCTGCCCAAGAATGTCACCATATAGGCCCAAGTCCTTGGGCATGCCTGAAATCGCTTCCTTGCCTGAAATAGCTTTTAGCCACTATATTCACTATACTTACTTTCAAAGAATTGCTGACTTAGACTTAAAATTTTTGCTGCATACTAATTTTTCAAAAATGGTATATACAAGTAAGAGCCAGTGTGGTGTAGTGCTTAAGAGTGCAGGACTGGGACTCAGGTGACCAGGGTTCTAGTCCCACTCAGCCAAGGAACCAACTGGGTGACTTGGGCCAATTACAGATTCTCAGTCCAACCAATCTCACAGGGTTGTTGTGTGGCGGATAAGACTGAGAGCAGGAGGAACAGAATGATACAAACTGCTCTGAATACTTAAAAAAGCAGGATATGAATTTAATAAATAAATTTCAATTATTGTAGCCATATAGTGCTACTTAAAAGTACTTTGCATGCAAATGCTACATTTACTCTTATGGAATTTAAAACTCTGAAGTTCGACACACTTATTTCATAGAAACATAGAAACATTAAAACAAAGTGAGTCAGAAGGGGTCTCTGAGGTCATCTAGCCTAACCCCTGGTTCCAGCCAGCTCCACTCATGCAATCGCCAACATGTGGTTGTCCAATACTTGATTTCCTTGAATTTAAATACTGTGTAGCATACTGCAGTATACAATTGTATTGCATCTTTGTATTATTCTATACAGTTGTACTATTTTGTGCAGATGAAAATCAGGACTGTTACAGCCAGACCTCAGGTTTAGCCTCATTACTCATCTTCTTATATGGCTCATTGATTTAAGTGGGAATGCACTGAGCTGGATAAGTGTCCAAGCTGCCCCCACAATGTGTAACAGAGTAGGAGATTAAGTTCATCTCCTTTGCCAGCTTATTCACAAGAGGGTATATGAGAAATAAAATCAATATTTATAGATCACTTGTTAAAGGAAACTGTTTTACTTTGTAACAAAATTAATACCTGAAGTTACTTCCTAATAAAGAGAATAAAACTATGGTACACAGCTGGGGAGCAGCTATAGGTGAAAGTATTATGAAATAGCTGTTCTTTCTACGTCTGGCTTCACTGAGTACCTTTATGTTCCTAAATGCCATTCCACAACTGTCACTCTACAACTGGCAGCAGTTCTGCACTGTTGGACAAGCCTGCTCTTCTAGTGCACATACTGCCCTCCTATTTTGGGCTCAGGGATACTACTATGCCCATAGTGTGAAATCCTGCCTCACACACTGGGACTATTCTTAGCTTAATATTAGTTGATAAGGTAAGCAGGAAGTTGGGATAAGAAATGCTAAGCCACCAGGAGCCCTGATGTCTTGGCCAACGCTTAGAACATACACTGGCAGTCAAATTTTACGCAGAAGAATAACTTGGGGAAGGACTGTAGTTCAGCCGAAAAGCATGTGCTTTGCATACAGAAGGCTCCCAGTTCAATCCCTGGCTTCTCCATAAAAGACTGTGAATGCTCCTCTTCAAAACTCTGGAGAGCCTCGGTCAGTCATGATGCCAACAATACTGAACTGCACAGACCAGTGATCTTGCTTACATTCCTACACTACAACTCTGCTAAATGCACATTTTTCAGGAGTCTTTCAGCTCCTGGATCTGATACAGTGTACACCTTCCTACAGAAATGTGAAAGGGAGCAACCCGTGATTAAAATGCTTTCACATATGGTTAGGCTCTGAATATTGTTCCTTAACATAGTCTGAAAAGTGCATAATCACAATGGTTTGGTGGTATGGGAAAAAGCCCCATCAGCCCCTCACAAAAACTATCCCCCTTCTCCCCCATTCACAGCTTTAACCCTTCCTTTCCCATCCTCTACCTCCCAAAAAAATACAAAAATAAAGTGGGGGGGGGGAGGAAAAAACACTCTATGAACAGGCCTTATAGGAAGCTCATTCCTGGAAGGGAACAGGAACCTTTGAACACTGCTTCCTAGAGCATTCTAGGAATGAGGTTTCCATTGCAAGAACCATACAGCCCATTCCCATGTCTTTCTGCCCCCTTTTTGTCAACAGCCAATGCTGGGAGTCTTTGTAGTTGTTGGATATGTCTTGAAAGAGTGGGAACACTTGGCCTTTACTTTCTGCACCTCTGATTTAAACTATCACTATTGAAACAAACAAGGATGGTTTATGAAACTGACTTATTTCTACAAACCAGAGATGTGGTTGGTTAGAGTGCTGGTCTAGGGACCTGGGAAATCTGGGTTCTAGTCCTCACTCAGTCATGGAACTCACTGGATGACTTTGGACAAGTCACTCACTCTCAGACTAACCTACCTTACAGGGTTGTTGCTGTGAGGGAGAAATGAAGAGAAGGACCTTATAAGCTACCCCGAGTTCCTTGCAAGAGGAAGAAAAGTGGGATATAAATACAATAAATCTCCAGTGTTGTTACCAGTTCAGACATAGCATCAAACTCTAGTTTAAACCAGGGTGCAAACACTTTTGATCCTCTTTTTGCAGCCACATTTGAGGAAGGGAAGGGCAAGAGTACCCAGGCCCAAACTTTAGCTTGAACCATGGTTTAGCTTGTATCTGTACTAGCAATACAAGTAGTATTACCGATACTTTCATACCATCATGGTATGCAAACTGAGAATGCAAAATGAAAAAGTTCATACTTGTAGTATCCTTTAAATTATTTGTACAGCAGCAATTTTATCTAGCAAAACAAACACCAGAAAGAAAAAGGTTTCTAACAACATCCAGCAAGAAGATTAAATTAAGAATCTTATGCAATAATATTTAAAGAGTTATACTAGTTTAAGCAAAAAAGAGGGAAGTCAATATGCAAATTCAAGTAACACAAGAACATATGTGTGTAAACACTTGTACAAAACCCAAATTTAAGCTGCTATTACATTTCAGCTAGATATGGAAATCGGAGACATGGAAGACTGGAAGCCGTTGCATGTAACATTCCAGGAGATATTTAAGAAAGGTCACACATGATCTTTTGTTAGGGAAGGTGCTTTAATCTATTGTAGATAATTTTGGAACAAATTTGTTCCACCCTGTCATGTGTTTTGATAGCCCGTGTATCTTTAACAAAACATTCAAGGGAAAGAGCAAGTACCAACAAAACCTTAAAGGGCTGGGAGTTTCCATTCACATGAGACTTTTCACAACACAGCAAAGTTTTTGCTTACTTTAAAGAAGCAACTACCTCTGGACATTTGCTTAAGTTGTAGAATATGGAATATCATGGAAACTTGGTGTATAAAAGCTGCCAGAAATTACTGAAAAATGACAGTACTCTTATTAGCCTCTCTGTGTGGAAATAATCATTGGCAAGCATGTCATCAGGTTTCATTATCCAGACAATATCTATTCAGTGATGGTCCAAATTGCTCATCTGTAAACAGACCAAGCTTGTTTGAAAAACACTTGTGGATAAACCTTTTGTTTTTTAAATTTAAAGTTATTATGTAATGTATGCGTAATGGATTAGTATCTATGAGATATTCCCTACATCATATTGAATTTTGACTCTGGAAAGAAGCTCAGGGGTCATGAACACTCTTATGATCATCAGTTATAAAGAATATATATGTATAAAACCCATCTTGGTCCCATTAAATACATGGAAAGGACTGGATCTCTGCTTCAAGATTTTCAAACAAAAATGCTAGAAATGCATACACATGTGTGATATTCATAAATTATATGATATGCATATTATAATATTCACTATCTGTTCTCAACAACAGAATGTCTCCCAAGATAAGGTCTTTGGCTTTTTTGGCTTTCCTGCAATACAAGTGTCTGATTTGTTGAGCCAAACAACTTTGTCTTACTGAGTCTGTTCCTTGTTTTAAAGGCCATGCACGGACAATGTGTACTGGGACAATAACTTCTTCAGGCAGAAAACCTTTTTGAGATTAAAGATTATATGAGTATCAGCCAGAAATGGTCAAGTCTTGGATGATACAGAAGGGCCTTAATTGCTCAAGAGGTTCAACTGGTTGTTTTTCTTACTGCAAAAACTGTTTGGTAAAACCTTACTGTTTAGGCATTTGTTTTTGTAAACTGGTAATTTATCTAATACCACTGTTTTATTTACTATGCCTGTCCAAGTTTTTAATATATATGGTTTTAGTTGTTGCTAGTCATACGGAGTAGTGCCCAAGCACCAAAAGAGTGGGATAAAAATGTCCATATTAATCTAGGTTGGGGAAATAATACAACTGAGCGAAAGGGAAGGGCTATATTTTCATTAAAACATTTGTCAGCATTGAAAGGAACCCCTTCTCCATTTAAGTAATTTTTCAAGCAACTGAGAAAAACACTTTTTTTTTTTTTCAAATGTTAAAGATTGCCCTGAGCCATGATCACTCCAGGAAACAATTCATATAACCTTGGTGTTGTAATTATATTTTATATAATATCATGGCATTCAGTCCCTGATTAGCTGGGATCACTTTTAACAAAGAAAGTAAGCGTGAGGAAGCAACAGCAGATTACAGAAACAGAACAATTGTTGGGAAAGCAAACATTCTTACAGTACGGGATATTTGGAGAGAAAAAAATTCAGCCCCTGAGAAATACTACTTTCACCTTGAACATCAAAATGTGTGAGGGCACAACCCAGAAAATAATATTTCCCTACTATACCTTCTACATATATGTTCTGTAAAGTACAAAGAGGACCATCTCCATTGATTCCCAATCAACAGCATGAGTGGATTCTTTACATAAATCTTCCCTATAGCTTCCATCTTTCAAATCTTAAAATGCTGGTTAATTAATTTATTAGAGACTTGCAGCCCAAATCAGTGTGTTAGATCTAAAGATGCGACAGCAAAAAGCCACTTGTGCAGTGAGGTTTACCTGACCCTGCAACCCACTGTAGCCATATGTGCCCTCCCAAAAAGCCTCTACGAAAAGCTAGAGGAACACTCTGAACAGTGTGGGCCATGGCACATGTGGCATTTCTAAAAACTGGGTAAAGTCAGCATCATAGGAAAAAGTCACAACAAGCAAAAGAGAGAGAGAGAGAGAGAGAAAGAGAGAGAGAGAGAGAGAGAGAGAGAGAGAGAGACAGAGAGAGAGACAGAGAGAGAGACAGAGCGAGCGAGCGCTTGCAATAGCAATAGCAATGGGAAGAGGAGACAAGATAGCTCTGCTAACCAAGTCACCTAGAATAATGGCTGGAGGATGAAGGGGAACATGGGGGAGGGGGACAGCCACAACTGTGCTTGATTGCCTATTCAGCATACTGTGGGTTGCTCTCTGAACAATCAAGTCAACATTGGTTATATGCAAGGTGAGTTAGCATAACAAGACAGCCTGTCCACTAATTCACTTTTCCTGTTCACTGCTTTTAATGCTGATGGCAGCAAAAGCTCTGCACCTTTTTAAAAAACAGTAAAAAGTAACCAAAACCTTACTTTACATTTACCTCATTCCTAAAATTTCTAGTTAAGCTCTTATTCAAATATAAAATGATCATGATATACTTAACTGTACTTATGAACAGAACCAACAACTTAAGACATTCTTGGACATCTGAGATCAAAGCACCCAGAGTCTGTATTAGATATTGCGTGATATTGTCTGTAATAGGGACTCAGAAGTTTGTTACATGTGATCTAATTTTTTTCTCTAGGTAGCACTTATTTTGTAGGGCTATTCCTTACTCTTAAACTGCAGTCTGTTATCAGAAAAACCATTGAGAATACGTGTGTGTGGAGAAAGCCCTAACTTTTCAGTTTTCATAAAGCATCTGGTATAGTGATAATTACTGTATAAGTGATGGTGGCTTTCCTGGAATTGGCACGTCTAGTTCTATTATTAGCACTGTGAAGAATGTGGTGGATCTACAAGAGTCACTTACACCTGTTAAATAGTGCCTCTGACACCGGTAGAGAGAAAGGTCATAACCCTTCTTTTTGCTAGTTGACATTATGTGAACTTCTGAAGAAATAATTTAAGCACTACTGTCTCACTGTAATGGAATTTATGTAGCTCTTGGGCAAATAAAGTGATAAAAATAAGCAAGACTACTTTTTTCCACTCATTTTCCCCCATTTTGCTTCTACAAAGATCATCTTCAAGCAGCAAAGTGCACACAGAACTTTATACTATTTAGAACACAGACAGCCCCTACAATATGCCTTCTCTTCTTTTATTATGGGAGAAGACAGCAAGTCTTATTATGCTAGACTGGAACTAGATTTATTACAAGGGAGACCTACAACAAAATACACTTTCACAGATTTCTAGCAACTGCATCCTATTCTTTCCCCCTTCCTTTGTCCCAGTTTCCTGTTCCTCTTTGCATCCCATCCCATCAAGCAATTAATCAGTGTTCCATGGCTACTAAGCATTATGAATCCTAATCATGTGGTTTTTGAAATGGTTTCTCCCTTGATGCTATTTCCCTCTAGCCATTTTTGGTACTTCTCCAACATCAGTGTTTCCCCAAATTATGTGCGAGTGGGGCATTTTGGCTGCATAAGCATTACTTTGAAAACTTGGTAAGAGAATGACAATTTTGTCGGTGTGTACACAGGTAGAGCATATAAATAGTTTTGGCCTTGCATTTATTTCAAGACAAAATTCTCAGAATAGTTTATACAATAACGAAGTAGGGTTTAGTTTCCCAGTCAGTAAAGGTGCCTCAAAAGTGGCAACCCTAACAAGAAAGAAGAGCAATGGTGGCTTCAAAGACCTATCTAGTCCAACATTGTTCTCCCAGAGTGGTCAACCCTGTTTCCAATGGCAAAGCTTGCAAAGAGGCCATGAATACAATAAAACCTCCCATTCATGTTACTCGTCAAATGGCATACCAAGGCATATTGCGTCTTGTACTGGAGACAATACCGGTAACAATTGTCCAGCTACCATTCCTGTGTTACATACACCCAGTCTATAAACAACCTGTACTTACTAACAAGAAAACCAGGAAGTCCTGCCTCATCCTCAAGTGGCAAGCGGTGCCCATGTGTGCCTACTTGCTGACTGCTGCTGGACAAGCTACAAAGTCCAAACTCATGCCAGGCAGCAAGTAGAGGAAGGAAGGAGGAAGGAAGGAAAGAACGAGAAGGGAGGAAGAGAAGGAAGGAAGGAGAAGGGGAAAAGGGAGCAAAAAATAAGAAAAACATAGCTATTGGTATCTATTACTGAACACCCAGTCAAAAAGAAGACAAAGATGCAATCTTCAAAAAGCAACTTGCCAGCAATTTCAAGAATTATGTAGTCATCATGGGGGGGATTTCAATTTCCCTGATATATGCTGGATGACCATTTTTGCCAAATGTGGCCCCTCCAAGAGATTCCTGACATGTGTTGCTGACAGATTCCTCCAGCAGAATGTGGAGGAAGAATGAGAGGATCAGCTATCCTCGATTTGAAATTAACAGACAGGGCCTGGTGGACAATTAACAGACAGGGCCTGGTGGTAGCAGCCATGGGAACTCTGGGGAAAAGTGATCATGCAATACTTGAATTCTCAATTAAAAAGGAGACAAAGGTTAACTGCAGCCAAACATGTAACTTGGATTCCAAGAAAGCCAACTCTGACAAGCTCAGAACAATGATAAGTGAAGTGCCATGGCAACTCACTCTTAGCGGAAAAGGAGTCCAGGGACCCACGTGTTCCCACAAAAAATTAAGTGACAGCCTGAAAGAAAAAAAGAACATGCACAGAAAGTGGAAGCAGGGCCAGGCCACGAAGGCAGAATATAAATGAATAGCAAGGAACTGGAGAAATAGCATCAGGAAGGCTAAAGCAGGAAATGAACTGAGTATAGCAAGAATAACAAGAAGGCCTTCCCCAGAAACCTCCAAAACAAAAGACACGTGAAAGAGAAGGGTGTCCAGCTGCTTAAAGTGGATGGCAGAGTGATAACAGATGACAAGGAAAAGGCAGAGGCATTCAATTCCTACTTCACCTCAGTCTTCTCCCATAAGAGAATCTACAACCAAGAGGAGGTACAAGCTGAAGGTGAGAGATGGCAGCCCAAGACTGACAGATTGGCAATGGTTAAGGAATACCAAGATGGAATAAACACGTTCAAATCTCCAGGGCTTGATGAACTCCATCCCAGAGTCTTAAAAGAGCTAGCAGAGGAACTCTCAGAACCACTGACTATTATCTTTGGTAAATCTTGGAAAGCAGAAGTGCCAGAAGACTGGAGAAGGGCTAATGTTGTCCCTGTCTTCAAAAACAGCAAAAAAGATGAACTTGGGAACTACAGACCAGTTAGTCTAACATCAATCCCTGAAAAAATTATGGAGAAAATTATTTAAAAATCAGCCTGCAAGCATCTTGAAGAAAATGCAGTGATAATAGAAACCAACATAGATTTAGCAAAAATAAACTGTGTCAGACTAATTTCTCGTAATCTAATTTTTTGACTGGGTAACCTCCCACATGGACAGAGGGAACACTGTGGACAAAATCTACCTAGACTTTAGCAAAGCTTTCAGCATAGTTCCCCACATCATTCTGATGAGAAAATTAGAAAAAACTGGACTAGATAGAAAAACTATTAGGTGGATCCAACTTTGGTTGCTGAATTGGATACAAAGAATGCTCCTCAATGGCACCTTCTCAAACTGGAGGTAGGTAACTTGTAGAGTGCTGCAGGTTTCAGTCCTGGGCCCAGTGCTCTTCAACATCTTTATTAATGATTTAGATGAAGAAGTACAAGGAAAGATAGTCAGATTTGCAGATGATACAAAACTGGATGGAATAACACCCTGGAAGACAGAATGAAGACCCAGGGTGATCTTGATAAACTTGAAATCTGGGCTGGAAGCAACAGAATGAGATTCAATAAGGGTAAGTACAAAGTTCTCCACCTAGGAAAAAGAAACCAAATGCATCGATACAAGATGGGGAATACGTGGCTCAACAGAACTGAAAGATTTCAGAGTAATTGTGGACCACAGGCTAAATATGAGCCAACAATGCGATGAAACTGCCAAAACTGCAAATCTTATTTTGGGATGTATTAATAGAAATATTATTTCCAAATCATGAGAAGCAGTAGTTCCACTATACTCCACATTAGTCAGACCTCAGTTCCAATACTGTGGCCAGTTTTAGGCACCAAGATTTAAGAAAGGGTCCAGAGAAGGGCAACAAAAATGATCCAGAGCTTGGAAACACGGCCCTATGAGAAGAGACTGAAAGAACTGGGCATGCTTGGCCTTGAGAAGAGAAGACTGAGCAGCGATATGATATCCCTCTATAAGTACCTCAAAGGCTGTCACAAAGAGGAAGGTCAAGATTTCTTCTCACTGATACTAGAGTGTAGGACACAGAATAATCAAGTCAAAGTGTGGCAACCCAGGTTCAGGGTAGATATCAGGAAACCCTGCAGGAACAAGTAGATTTGCAGATTGCTAAAAAGGTTAAGTAGCTGGGAGTTTATCTTACACCTAAGTGTACTACTCTGAAAGAAGACAATTATGATAAACTCTTGAAGCATATTAAGAATGATCTGAAAAAATGGGCTAATTTGCAATTATCCTTGCTGGGAAGAATAGCACTAGTCAAAATGAATATTTTACCAAAGCTTTTGTTTTTATTTCAAATGATTCCCATAAAAATTGATAGAAAATTTTTTGATTTAAATTTTCAAATCTCTAGATTTATATGGAGAAAGAAGAAACCAAGGATTAAATTAAAAATACTTCAGGAAGCTAAGGAGAATGGGGGTTTTGGTCTCCCTGATTGGATGTTGTATTATCAAGCTTCTGTTTTAACATGGCTAAAAGAATGGATAACTTTAAGCAATAAGAGAGTTTTGTATCTTGAAGGACGTGATTGGCAAATAGGCTGGCACGCTTATATGTGGTATGAGAAGGCTAAGTCACATGGCTCTTTTCTAAGTCACTATATTAGAAAATCATTAATGTAGGTGTGGGAAAAGCTAAAGGTAAAATTGTATAATAAATTACCAAGATGGCTTTCACCCATGGAAGCTTTTGGATAGCCCAATGCATTGAATTTTGAAGGGATTATAAGATATGATGACATCTTGGATAAGGATGGAGGACTGAAACTGAATCAAGAAACACAAGAACAGGGATCTAATATCTCTTGGTGGCGTAAGGTACAGATACAATTGAGATATGCTAAAGATTATAAAGTGTGGGGTTTTTATAAGGACTTAACAGTGTTTGATCAAGTGATGCTTAAATCAGGTGAGAAAATGAGTAAAAGATTATATGACTTTTTACTTGATAGGAAAATGGAAGACAAACAGGTTAAGGAAACCATGATAACATGGGCACAAAATTTTGGATATAATATTGAATTAGAAAAGTGGCAAAAGCTATGGGAGAGAAATATTAAGGTAACATTAGCAACTTTGTATAAATAAAACTTGTATAAAATGTTTTATAGATGGTATCTGTCACCAAATAGATTAGCTAAGATGTTTCCAAATATGTCAAATGGATGTTGGAAATGTAAACATAAATTGGGTACTTTTTATCATACGTGGTGAACTTGCGATAATGTGAAAAAGTATTAGATTAAAATGCATAAATGGCTTGAGGAAATGTTACAAAAACCTTTAGCTTTTAAACCTGAAGTTTTTTTATTAGGTACCATATCGGAGGACATTAGTAAACAAGAAACGTATTTGATTTTACATATAATCACTGCGGCGAGGATTGCATTTGCTCAACATTGGAAAAGTGAAGAACTACCCACCAACGAACTGATTCTAAAAAAGATCCTGGACTGTGCAGAAATGGATAGATTGACTTTATCATTGAAGGAGAAGGAAGATCCTGACTTCTATCAAACTTGGGACTCTTTTTATTATTGGCTAGAGAAACGGGACTTCGCACAGATTTAAATATGTTTTTAAGTTATCATAAATGGAAAAAGAAGGGTGTGGGGGCTGACCCAGCGGGCTCAATGTTTTTGATGATGGATGTTGTTTTTAGTTGTTGTTTTTTTTTTAGGATTGTAACTTCAAATAAAACTTATTTTTTTTAAAAAAGGAAATGTTTTCTCACTGTCAGAGCAATACAACACTGGAACCAGTTACCTAGAGAGGTTGTGTGCTTTCCCACACTAGAGACATACATAAAGAAACTGGACAGCCATCTGAGTGGGATGGTATAAATTGGTATCCTGCAACAGCAGGGGGTTGGACCTGATGGCCTTCGAGGCCCCTTCCAACTCTACTATTCTATGAAAAGCAGTGGCAGCAAAATGGGAAGTCAGAACTACAAAATTACTCCTGTGGCAACCCATGTGCCCCAGCAGCACAATTAAACTCTCTAGCACCAGGTCCATTCTCTCCAGCACCAGTCCTATCTCTATCATCACCCAATAAATGCTTAGCTTAATGTTAGCTCAAGAAATGTTAACCTTTAATAATCTTTTTACTATTTTTCTACTTTTTATCTAAACTGTTTTAAGAACTGTAACATGTACACACATACATACATACAGATTCTCTCGCTCTCTTCAGTACCTGTAGTTACTTTAGTATTTCTGTATTATTATCATTATTGAAATGTTGTATTGTGTTCTAGCATGAAGTATTTCTAAAGTGTTTTATATGCTTTTTATATACATGATTCAACTTACAAATTTGATGTAAGGATGTTCTCAGGAATGGAACTTGCTCATACCTGTATATAATTACCAAGACTAGAAGCCACTTACTGAGTTTCACATAGCTTACTAATAGGGATGGTTTAGTGTTCCATCTGACCCTCCCCGCCCCTGTGCTGCTGGGGATTCATATGCAACTCAGGGTTGGCTTATAAAGCACAACAACTAGTCATGGCTTGTAGTTTATTAATTCTACCCTCCAAACCTCCCCCCTAGATGATGCGCTAAGCCACAGTCAAGCCAAAAGGTTAGAGAGCCCCTTGACAAGAATGCCAAAGGGGCTCTAAGCTGTTGACATCCAGCAAAATGCCCATGCTACACTTTGGACAGCTGCAGTCAGCTTCCTCCCATGCCCCTGCTGATGCCGGGAGAACAAGATGGCTTGCACCTCTGTTTGGGAGGCTGAGAGGTGGCAGGCAGCAGATTAAGGGGCTGATCAGGTTCTTTTATCTTCAGGAAGCAAGGCCAAGCTGCTGGATCCTGCTGCACTATGTGAAGCGAGCGGACCTGCAAACAGAAAGGCAAGCAGTGGCTCAACAGCTTCCTGCCCCCATTTTCCACTTTTGTGCCATAGATTGACAGCAGTCACAAGGAAAGGCAATAATGGGGAAGGAAGTACAGGAGAACATGTTCTCCTGCCTGCCCCCACCAGCGAGCAGTCCACCCAAGAAAATCAACAGAAAAGTGCCTCCTGACTCCCCCATGACTTGGAGAAGGATATGCAACAGACACCAGCTCACCCCCACATCAGTGCCATGCAAACCAAGGGTAAGGCACTGTGGGCAGTGGCCATGCTGGGTCTCCTCCCAAGGAGAAGCAACTGAATATACTTCCTCCCACCACTACAGGCAGCCACGACAATGGGACAACTGCAGAAGCAGGTAGGGGCAGAAGTGGCATATTTGGCTGGCTCTACCTAGGAGGAGGCCCAACCAAGCATGACTATTCCCCATTTCTGGTTTCCTTGACCCACATTCCTGCTGATGCCAGGAGAATGAGATTATTAATGAACAGGGCAATCCAGCTTTTCATATCTTGAGCATTGCATGAGTGCTTTGATGCAGAACCCAGGAGTTGCACAATGAATTACATTTCCATGTCATAAATTAAAGTGTTTGCAATATATTTAAATTTAATATACACAATTAATATATTTAATTAACTATTAAACAAGGAAACTATTCTCCCACCCAGAAACCCTCCAATATGACTCTTCCAGCACCTCCTTTCTTTTGGAATTGGCACACTGAGCCTCCTGTATCGGAACCAACAAATCCTTCCCAACATCCCCCACCTGCTTGTCAGTTGCATGCTGGGCTGAGCTCCTGCAATGCTGCAGGCCCATCCAGCTATCTTCCTGAGTGTGGCTGAGAAAGACAGTGGGTTGGGCTGACAGCTATGAGAGAGCTTGCCACAATCATGCTTGTAACATCGCTTGGAATCGGGACTTAGGGGTGGGGGGAGGGGAGTTCCAAGCAGCAAAAGGCCTTGAATGCTGCATGTACCCTGTGGACCACCTGTTGGAAAACCTGCTCTTTAGTAATCCCATTCCCTTGCCATTGGCAGGAACACAGGGCATGAAATGGATGACCGTTCCCAAAGGGACCAATCAGGCAATTTTGGTAGCTGTCAACCTCACTCCTAACCAGTATTCCCTGTGGTGGAATACTGGCAGGAAGATTGAGAGGAAGGCAGTGACTGAAGGCCCCTGCTCTGCCTGACCACTATTTGGGCAGAACCGGAACCCCTGGGAAACTTTAAGCTGATAGTAACAACATACCCACAAACAACTTTATCATACATGAATTAGTCTGATCCCCTTTTAGAACATTCCAAGTGGGTGGCCATCATTCCTTGCAGTTGAGATTACATAGTTTAACTAATAACTTATCCTTCTCTCTTGCCTTCAGTTTTCTATCATTTAGTTTCACTAGGTGACCCCGAGTACACAGTAAACTTTTGTCTTAGTGGAACTACACCAGCCCCTTGATTATTTTGGTTGCCCTTTTTCATACCTTTTCCAACACTACAATATCCTTCTTCAAGTGCCATGATCACAGTATTTCAAGTATGTTTGCACAATAGATTTGGATAAAGAAACCCTGATTAGGAATCCATCTTTCTAAGCATTTGTGGGCTTCCCCTTGCACTCAGCTCAGTCTTCCAAAGTGAGCTGAGCCAAGAGGAAGTCCATGAATGTTTGTGAACGCCAACTGCACAAGCAGCAATCTTCTTCCATGCCCGGTGAACCTGGCAGCAGCTACACATGGCATAGATGTTGCTTATGCAGCAGTCACATGGGGCTCCTTTCCTGGCAACCCCATGCAACCCACTTTCTTCAGTGGCAGCATTTGGCATGGGAGAGGGGTGCTGCTTGCACAGTGCATGGGACTTGATTCCTGGCATGTGCCCTGTGAATCATTTGCACACTCACCAGGAGCTCTGGCTCAGTGCCACTACAAAGTGGACCAAAGCCCAGGAAACCAAGCCCAGGGAATCTGATGGATTCCTCACATATCCTTAATCATGATACAAGCAGTTTTATTTCCACTTCTTTTCTAATGATTCTTAACACTAAATATGCCTTTTCACAGCAGCCACACATTGGGTTGATATTTGCATCAAGCTACCACACCAAAACCAGGTTTCCTGCTCATTCATTGCTGGTTCAGGCCCCATCAGCATATATTAAGGGGATCAATAAAAATACCATTCCAGAAGCACAAATACACTCTGGAAAGTACATGACAGCAAACTGACATCTCTCACGGTAATCCAAGTAAGGCTAAGTGTGGCTGAGAAATTAGAGAGCTATCCTGAGTGGCAGCTCCTCCACTGCTTACAGAGGTGAAAGTGTCATTTCTATCTATTCTCTATCCCATGTTGCTCTTAACCCTAACCTACCCACCCCTCATTTCATGCCTTCCCTGGAATGCCCCTTTTTAGGGTTTAATACCAGGTACAGCAGGTGACAAAATGCCACTGCTGGTGACAAAACTACCTGTGATACATTTATGTTCATGAATATTTCTACAGATATACAAGGGACCTCCAAGGCAGAACCCTTCACCAGTGGAGGAGCAGACTGCTCTGTAAGTTATCATATTGCTTCCATATTTGCCACTTCCTGCCACTGGGATTACTGTTAGACTTCAAGAAGTACAGATTTAGTACCTGCCCTACTACTGAAGTCCTTTGGAAGAGCAAGCTAAAGGAAACTCCAGTTGTTAGCAGAAACTAACATTTTCCATTCTTCTGTTGGAAGCATCAGAACATAAATATTTAAAGAACAGGAAGTGTGCAAAAAAATCATAACTCCACTCCAATCCTATGCATGTTAGTCCAGAAATAAATCCCATTATGTTCAAAGCTTACACAGATTAAAGTAGTAGCGTCTGACAAACTTGGGTGATTCTTATATTTTAGCCTTGGTAGTATTATAAACATTTGTTCAAAAATAATCTCTGGTCTGTAAACTATGTAATGGAACCTGTTCCTGGATACAACAAAGAAGATACCTTCATCTCATTTTCCAGTTGCAGTAAGCATAAATATTTTGCGCAATTATGCTGCAAAAGGACTAAATGAAGCTAATAAACCTTTGGTATTCATACTTGAAAAGAATCACTTTCATGAAATTACACCTATTTTTAAAATTGATTTGAATACAAAGAGTTTTTACTGTGCAGATTAAAGCTCTGTATTGAGGTAGTGTGCCTCAACATTTATTTAATTCTCGACAAGGGCAGATATGATTATACTATAAGTAAGTTCTCTCTTGTAAGCAAGTTATCTGGATAAGAGTTTTAAGATCCAGTAGTTATCAGTAGATGCCTTTATGGTAAACACTATAACATGCATTTAAAAATACTGGTTGGACCCAGTCCCAAGTCAAGTCATGATAAATTTTCCACACTGATTTCAAGGGGACCAAAGTTCACCTAAGTTTATGTCTTGCAGCTCTGACTGATTTCTCACAACAACTTATGGAATATTAAAATGAAACTTTTTCTAAAATAATTTAGAACATATTAAAATACAAAATGCAACTAATTCTGCATTTTATATTCTGTCAGATTCAGGAAGATTTATATATTGCAATATGATGGTAACAAATTGTAATCATTGTCTTTGAAAGGCTGGTAGCAAAAGGTAGGGGAACTGTTAAGCAGTCCATTTCTGAGCAACCAAAAGATCTAAATTTTGAATACAATAACCAAAAGAACTATTACTTGAAGCTGTAATACTAGATGTTTACATAGGAATAAATCCCACTGAAAATTATGGGACTTACTTCCAAGTAAACATGGCAGGGTTATGTAACTGTAGGTTATGTAACTGTATGGAAGCCTGGATTTGAACCGAACCTTCAAAAGGTCAGAGCATTTTTTACACTTAAGCTAGGGAAAAGGAGTATGCAGTCAAAATACCCTTGGGTACTGATTCTTAGTCTTTATGGCTATATTAAACCCTTTCAAGAATGTTGGTCAACTTGGTTAGAAAACAATTTGCTTTTAAGCTATAGCTCTTGAATAAAGAATTCCATGATACTTTGTGGTTTTTGTCCGCTGATGTGTAGATATGGGCTTTAAATTAATACCCTTTTCTATTTATATGGCAATAAACAGCAACTTTTACCATGGATTTTACATTATTTTATATCTTCCCTTAATATCTGGGCCCAGAAGGTCTGAACATATAACACCAATTCTGGTCCATTTGCATTGGCTGCATATACTTCAAAGTCCAATTCAAGGTGCTGGTTTAACTTATAAAGCCCTACATGGCTTGGGACCTCAATAACTGGTAAAACACCCCTCCTGACCAGCATCTACCTGGACACTATAATCTGCGTCTGGGGCCTACCTCCAACTGCCACTGCCAAGGGAGGCCCAGAAAAAGGCAACAAGGAGGAAGGCCTTTTCCATGGTAGTCCCCAGTTGCAGAATGGTTTCCCTGTTGAGGCCTGCCTGGCACCAACACAGCTAATTTTTGGCATCAGCTTCAAACTATGCTCCATTCCCAGACATTTAATTGCATTTAATTGCCATATGATAGGTTGTCATTATAAAAAAGAAAGAAAATCCAATAAGTAATGTTCACATTGTACAAAGTTGCTGTTTTTCCATATCTTCTAGATGGCAGTGCATTTTAATGAAACGAAAGAATAAAAATCTAGGAAGATTTTAAACTGTGCTCATTTCTTGTACAATTTATTTCACAGAAAAGCATAATGTATAAAGCAATAGACCTGATATCATGCAAGCTGGAATTTTTGGACACAAAATGAGACAATGGTCAAATTATACTATTAGTTACTCCCAGACTATTAAGGCCTTATCTGAAAATTTTGTTGTTCTTAGGTTAAAATTTATGCAGTAAAGGATTTCAGTGGTAGTGGTGGAGGTGAAACCTCTAGCGCCCACTGGCTGAGTGTGATGCTTTAAAATATCTCTACACATTCTAAGAAATGAGAACAGCCAGGCTAGAGCATTTGACCTGGAGATCCAGATTCTAGTCTCTACTCAGCCAGTCACTCTGGGTTACTCTGGGCTGGTCACTCACTCTCAGCCTAAGCCACCTCACAGGGTTATTGGTGTGAAGATAAAATGGATTTGATTCCTCACAAATGAAAAAAAGTAGAAAATAACAAGTCCAGAAGACGTTTCCTCCAAGAAACGTAAATGTTGGTGTAAACTGAAGGTATAGTGTGGATAAGACAGGGGTACTGAGTGAAAAGAGATCAGGTACACATTTGCAAACCTTTTTCTGTAAATACACAGGGCTTACATATGGTTTAAGAGCTATGCCTTATAGTGGGAAGATATGAGAAATGTTGGGCAAAAAAAAAAAAAAAAGCCAGCTGTAAATTAAAGTAGCTGATAAAAAGAAGAGCAATGAGAGGAGAAACAAGAGCTTGATGCAACCGTTAAGTGGCAGAGCAATGAAAGCGAAGGAAGGAGGAGCCAAGGGAAAATGAGAAGTGATAGAAAAATTAATACACAGTTGTTATATTTTTTTCCATCAACATTCCGTTGCCTTGCTCAGGACAAATTATTCAATGGGGAAAATTGTTAAATTATACACGTAAGAATATAAGCATGCATTTGGCTTCAAATTCATACTATTTGCATATGACCTAATTTAATTTAAGGTGTAGATTATGCTGAGCATCTCATTTGCTATGTTTTCCTACAGTGTAGAGTTATGAATATTGAAGACATACAATAAAATGCAAGCCAGTCTACAAAAAAGTAAATTTCTACATATATTCTTTAATGATTCCAGCAAATGTGTTGTTACAGTAATGAATATACATGCGGCATTATCATAAAATTGTTTGCTGTACAAAGTGCAAATTGAACCATGATTTGAAATGGCCTCCTCACTAAGGCAATAAATAGATCAGACTGTTTGGCAAAACAGTCCCCAACCCCGAAAACACAAAACTACATTAATAGGCACACGGTTGCAGCACTATGAATTTATTTCTCTTAGTCTGTAACAAGTTTAAAAAAAAAAAACTCTGATGGGTCCAGATTTTTATTTTGTCAGTGGTATGTGCCATGTACACTTCTACTCAGAACAATGCTACTGGTGGAAAAGATGGGAGATACCAATTCTCCCTGCATCCTCTGCCCTGAGTGCTCTTTTCCCTCTGTTCTGGATCACCTAACCCTCTGGAGAAGGTTTTGGAGGAACTGCAGGGGAAAGAAGAGTCAACCAAGGCAACCTCCTCTCACATTCAGGCAGTGGAAGCACTCTGCTGAATCAAAAACCTCCTGTAGACTGAAGGAGCCTTTCTGTCCATGAGAGGCTTTGCTGGATCCAGTTCACTGTATTATTAATAAAATTCATATGTACATCAAAGATTTATGATACTGAAAGAGTTTTTGCAACATCTTCAGACACTGATGACAGGTCCTTTCAGAAGGTCATCCCAAATCTCCAAGCAGCTCTCTTCCATCTATGTGTTATTCCTCACTATAAAAAAGGATAGTAAGCAACAAGTTCCACTCGTTTTCTGCTAGTGTGCCAAATTTGTTGAGGGAAGAAGAATTCATAATTTAAAAGTTGATTTTGGAAAATCCAATCTTGGATTACATTCATCAATTTAGTAGACTATCCAGCAACTTCTCATGAACTTATACACTCACAGAGTGCAGCATGCACATGCAAATATTAAACATTTAATGATCTTTTTTTTTCCTCAGATGGTCTTCTTTAAAAATATGTCTGCATATGCACAAATATAATAATAACCAATTATTTTATTATTAGGAAAAGTACATAATTGAAACATTCACTTTTAAAGCACAGTTGCCAGGAGATGCAACTTGTAGAAATCTTAACCATTTGATCGGCATGAAATGTTTTTGTTACCATATACAAGTTCCATAGAAATACTTTGAATATAATTCAACTGGTAGCGATATTAAAAATTTCAATTTATCTAGAGTGAGAGATTTTGGACACTCTTATGCCACACTGTGCTTTTTACATTCATCAAACTCTGTATATAAATTAGCTTTATAATTTAAGGCAGCAACCCCTATGGACCCTGGGATAGAGTCCCAGAAGACCAAAGATAGAGTGGGACTAAAAGAAAGGAAGAGCTGCTGGTAGAAAAAGAGATCTGCTGTTGAAGTTTCAGTGGCAGAGGAAAGGAGGAAACATTTGGAGGGAAGCTTAGGATTCAGTCCTCCCACACCCACCCCATCATACATGGGACTAAAATATCTATAAAAGATCAAGCTAAACAGCAGTTTGTTCATTATGGTTTCTCCCACCTCTGCACTCCCTTGGATTGTTCTGCCCAAATCAATCCTGAGCCTACAGACTCACATGCAAGTTCCAATGAACTCTAGAATAAATGGAACTCTTTCAAATAATGTTTCTCAGACTTACAGGTCTCTTCTCTACTTTTTCTCTCTTTTTTTGGCTCTGGCCTCTTGGCAGAGCAGCAGAGGCACAGGCTGGGAGAGTGCTGAGGGGCCAGGGGACTGCCGAAGGGAAGGTAGGAGCTGGGCAGCAGAGCAGAGGGCCAGAAGCAGCAGAGAGGAAGGGGGCGGGGCCAGAGAGGCTAGAGGGGCCAGGAGGAAGCAGACAGGCGGGGCCACCGGCCTGAGGGACTGATAAGGCCGCGCTCAGCCACTGCAAGCCCTTTTGGCTCTGGCCTCTTGGCGTCGTCCCTTGTCTGCGTCCCTTCGCTGCGGCCCGGGCTGTCCGGAGACTCCCTTCCCTGAGACACAGAGGTTTGATTGTTTGTTTTGTTTGTGCTGTGCTGTGCTTTGCTTTGTTTTGTTTTTCTTCCAATTTAAATTTAAGTTTATTTTATTCTTGTGTGTGTGTGCGAGTGGGTTTTTGTCTGGGAGAACTGGGCACGTGAGAGGAACTGCAGGACAAACAAGGCAGGGGAACAAGGTAAGGTCTCGGAAGGGATACCGATGGCAGACCAGGAGATGGCCTTGGCAGGAGTCAAGGGTGTTGCTGTCCGCTGCGAGAGCTGCGACATGTTTGCCCTTCTCCCCCAGGAGAGGCAGGGATACACTTGCCCTTGGTGCAAGATGGTGACCCTGCTAGAAGAGGAGGTGAGGTGCCTGAGGGTCGAGAGAGCTCTCCAGGCCCCCCCGGAGCAGCCCCCCTCTGGACAGAGGGTTGAGGGAGAGACCACAGGAGGAGCAGCTGCGGAGACATGGAGGTATGTCACCCACAGGAGGAGGAGGCCAGCACAGCCTCCTCCTCCTCCTGGCACCAATCTGGAGCTGGGAAACAGGTTTTCTTCACTTGGGGAGGCTGGGGCTGATGAGGCCTCGGGGGACCAGCAGGACCCCCAGCCTGGGATGTCAGGCAGCAAGGGGGCCGCTGCAGGAGAGGCGAGGGCCAGGGTACGGCTGCCCACCAGCACCGGGAAGGTACGGCGGCGAGTGATTGTTGTTGGGGACTCCCTGCTGAGGGGCACTGAGGTGGCAGTGTGCCGCCCCAACCTGGAGACAAGGGAGGTTTGCTGCCTGCTGGGCGCACGCATCCGGCATGTGAAAAACAGAGTGGAGCGTCTTGTTCGCTCCGGGGGTCACCAGCCGCTCCTGGTGATACATGTGGGCACAAATGATGTGGCCAGGCAGGGTGTGGCTGGGACCACCAGGGACTTTGAGGCCTTGGGGAAGAAACTCAGGGAGGTGAAGTCCCAAGTGGCCTTCTCGTCAATCTTACCTGTCCGGGGATTTGGGCCAGGAAGGGACAGGAGGGCCTCCAAGGTGAATGACTGGCTTAGGGTGTGGTGCCAGAAGGAACGCTTCGGGTTCCTCGACCGCGGCACTTGGTTTCTTGCCAATGGACTTCTGGCAAGGGACGGGTTACACCTCATGAGGATGGGAAAAAGGTCCTTTGGAGATGCTCTAGCGAGCTTCGTCCAGAAGACTTTAAACTGGGCGGGGGGGGGGGGGTTCAGGCCCCCCAGTAACGTGTCTGCACTGGACAAGTGTGGGGGGAGGATCAAGACTCTGGGAGCAGGTTTTAGAGATACTGCAGTGACTGACAGGACTCCTACAGAGAGGGGCCAGGTATCAGGGAGGATGGGAGGAAGGAGGAGGCTGGGAACTCCAAGGAAAGGAAGCGGTGGGAAGGAGTTGAAGTGCATGTACACCAATGCTAGGGGCATGGGTAATAAGCAGTAAGAGCTTGAAGCTCTCCTGGGAATAGGAGGGTATGATCTGGTGGGAATCACAGAAACTTGGTGGGATGAAAGGCAAGTCTGGAATGTGAACATAGACAGGTATCACCTTTTTAGAAAGGACAGGAAGGGAAAGAGAGGTGGGGGCATGGCTTTATACGTCAGGGAAGGGATAGGATGCAGTGAGATAGAATGCAGCACAGATGGAGATTCGGTAGAGGCAGTCTGGGTGAAACTTAGGGGTTTTGACAGGGAAAGAGATCTGACAGTGGGGGTATGTTATCACCCTCCAGGTCAACTTGAGACCCTGGATGATGTCCTGACAGGCCAGATTCTAAGGATATCTCGGGGGAGAGACATAGTAATTATGGGAGATTTCAGTCTCCCGGATATTAGTTGGGAGACTCACTCGGCGGTGACACCCAGGTCACGTCACTTCCTAGAAGCTATAGAGGGAGGGTTTTTCACACAGAGGGTCCAAGAGGCGACGAGGGGGGGAAACATCCTTGACTTGGTCTTGACCAATAGGGAGGAGCTGATAGATGAAGTACAAATTAAGGGAGCTCTGGATGCGAGTGATCACTCCATCCTTTGCTTTGAGATCAGAGGATTAGGGATGTGCAGCAGGTCGAGCACTAGAAGCTGGGACTTCAAGAGGGCCAACTTTGGCCAACTGAAGGCCAGACTGGGGAAAGTCTCCTGGGATAGGTTATTGGAAGGTAAGCGAGTTGAGGAGGGGTGGATAGCACTCAAAAGGGAGGTTTTGGAGGCGCAAGCCTTGACAATACCTCTAGTCAGTAAGGTGGGGAGGCGGAGGAGAGTGCCACCATGGATGCGAAAGGAGGTGGTTAGAGGGATTAGACAAAAGAGGTACCTCCGCAGGAAATGGGTACTGGGGGAAATAGACAAAAGGGTATACCGGGAGGAGGAGGCCTGATGCAGAAGGATTCTTTGCAAGGCTAAGGCTGATGACGAGCTGAGACTTGCCAAGAATATCAAGAGCAACAAAAAGGGCTTTTTTCAGCATGTAAATAGGAAGAGGAAGGGGAGACAAGTGGTGGGACCACTAAATAAGGAGGAAGGAGATCCAGTGACTGATATGAGGGAACAGGCACAGATGCTAAATGACTATTTTGCCTCTGTATTCTCCCCAAAGCAGGACGGGGGATATCTGCATAGGAGATTAGATGAGGCTGGGGACTTAGGGGCACAGATTAGAGTCACCCCCCCCCTTGAAGTTGAGGGGCTCCTCAGGGCATTGGACATTACAAAGGTGCCAGGCCCTGACGGGTTACACCCGAGAGTACTTAGAGAGTTAGCAGGGGTTCTCTCACGCCCACTGGCCTCCGTTTTTGAGACCTCGTGGAGAACAAGTGAAGTTCCAGAGGACTGGAGGGTGGCATCAGTGGTCCCAATTTTCAAAAAGGGTAGTAGAAAGGACATGGGGAATTACAGACCAGTTAGCCTTACGTCTATTGTAGGAAAAACAATGGAAAGGCTCATAATAGAGAGAGATCTAGTGATGCTAGATAGGGAAGGGAGGCTGACAGCCACACAACACGGCTTCCGCAAAAACAGGTCCTGCCAGACAAACCTTGTGGAATTCTATGACAAGGTTTCGAGATGGCTAGATGGAGGGGATGCAGTGGATGTGGTATTCCTGGATTTCAGCAAGGCCTTTGACAAAGTGCCCCATGATATCCTGGTGGAGAAACTGAGGAGTTTTGGGATATACCAAAGCACTGTCTGATGGATTAGGGCATGGTTGACTCACCGAAAGCAGAAGGTAACCATTAACGGGTAATCATCGGGATGGTGGCCAGTGACAAGCAGGGTCCCCCAGGGCTCTGTCCTAGGGCCGATCCTGTTTAATATTTTCATTAACAACATGGAAGAAGGGTTGAACAGTATGCTGATCAAATTCACAGACAACACTAAAACTGGAGCAGTGGCCACAACTGAGGAGCAGGTACTCCAGATCCAAAAGGATCTGGACAGACTATGGAAGTGGGCAGGAGACAACAGGATGGCGTTCAATGTGAATAAGTGCAAGATCTTGCATTTGGGGCATAGGAATAGCTGTCATAGGTACAGGTTAGGTGACAAGTGGCTAGAGAGCAGCACTTGTGAAAGGGACCTCGGGGTACTGGTTGACTGCAGGCTAAACATGAGTCAGCAGTGTGATGCAGTGGTCGTCTGCCATCCTTGGTTGCATGGCCAGAAGTGTGGCTTCTAGATCAAGAGAGGTATCACTACCACTCTACACAACTCTGGTGCGCCCGCAACTGGAGTATTGTGTTCAGTTTTGGGCCCCTCATTACAGAAAGGATATAGCCAAGATGGAGTCAGTGCAGCGTAGGGCCACAAGGTTGGTGGCTGGTTTGCAGGGGATGCCATATGAGGTGAGACTGAGAGAACTGGGTCTCTTCAGCCTGGAGAAGAGGAGACTCAGAGGGGATATGTTGGCGACATACAGGTATGTGAGGGGATGTCACATGGAGATGGGTAGAGACCTGTTCTCCCCTGCAGAGGAAGGCAGGACACGCTCCAATGGAGCAAAGCTCAGGGAGCCAAGGTTCCATTTGGATGCCAGGAAGCACTTCCTGACAGTCAGGACCCCGAGGGTGTGGAATGGGCTTCCACGAGAGGTTGTTGAAGCCCCATCGGTGCGGGTGTTCAAGGATAGGCTGGACATCCACATGGTGGGCATGTCGTGAGCGGAGCCGGCTGGTGCCGGAGATCAGACTGGATGGCCCGGGAGACCCCTTCTGACTCGCTCTGTTTCTATGTTACATCCATGCAACTACTACTATTTGTATTCCTATCTTGTTCTACTTTTTAACTTTCTTTCCTTAGTGAACATTTTCTTTTTTATTACTCCATTTGTCCACAATCATGATTTTTTTTCTGATTATAAATTAGAATATTGAAACAGACAGCTACATCAGTTTTTATGGCCTCTGGGTAAAGCAGCACATTCTCCCCCTGCCTCATATCTTGACTTAAAACATCTGCCAATGCTTCTTTTCTGCAAACTGCCTACTCCTGTTGTGTTGTAGGAGAGAAGCAATGTGTAACTTCATCCCATTTTACCACTTTCCTCCTGCAACTCTCCTCCCTTGCCAAAGGTCAATTCCTGTGTTTTCAACAGAGACACTGAGGGAAACATGACTGGACAGGCACTTAGCAGTGGTTCAAAGAATGAAACATAAGCACAGGCTTTACAACATTCACATGCAGGTGTGAATTCTTGAACACCCACATTTATTTTATAATTTGTGAGTCATCAGCTAACAATTTCAAGAAAAAAATGTTTGAAAGAAAATGCTGTGAAGGGGCAAAGCTATAGACTCTCAAACTGCACCACAGTAAAAACAAACAAACAAAAACAAATGTGAAGCGCCTCTTCAAGAGCTGTTTAATGATCAATCAATGTAGCATGTGAAGATCCATGCTGTGAAGACATTTTAAAAAGCTGAATGCAGTTTCACCAGTCCCCCACCCTCAATTTGATTGAGATAGCCATGCTGCAGGAGAGAGTGATTAACCATTTTCCCCAAATCACATGTCCCATACTATTAAGGTTGCTGGGAGAAAAATGTAAAGCATTCATATAGAAGTATCCCCCACAACCCTGCAGGCTAATAAGCAATTTGGGCAATGTGAAAATTTTGATCAGGGAATGGAAAAGAGGTGGGGGTTAAGCAGTTCCAACTTAATGAGAGCATGTCTATATTTAAACTTTTTAAAGTTTTAGATTTTCTGTGTACATGTAATTTGACCCCTGTCTGTTTTAAAACATCACATTCCTGGTAGCTAAAGGATAGCAGAAATATTAAGCATGTATGTATTTTAATTTATAGGCTCTCCTTCATGAAATAACTGCAGCAGTTTTGAGAACAAGCTCACCAATAGCTCTGAGTCTTCCTGCTCAGACCTGTAATGAATGCCTCTATCCCCCATTCTGCCATACCACCATAATGCTATCGAACCCCATAAGAACCACAGCTTAGTAGTAAAAGTCCACATGTGTTATAGTCATGCTTAAGGTCCCCAACCTCTAACATTCCCAATTAAGAGATCCCAGCAGGCTACCCCACTTCTCAAAATAAAAGGCCAAACTTTTTGTCATATTAAATCTTTGCAGTTGCTTATTTTTTAAAAAACATAGAACACACACAGATTCAGGATAGTGATCACAGCAAGCGGGAGGGTTTTTAAAGCCCTCTCCCCACTGTGAGGGATTGGCAGGGCTTGCTGTCTCTTACCCAGCTCCCATCAGACCCCCACTGTGTCACCAGGGTGCTCCATGCCCTCCCTGCTGAGGCAGCTGCAGCTGGCAGTGTTGTGTTTGAGTAACAGTGGCAGCCAACACACACTCAGAGCTTGGACTGATGGCCATAACTGGGTTCACCTCATAAAGGGAGGAGTTAGGAGAAAGGGAAAGCAGGCAGGCACAATAAAGAAAGAGGGAAAGGAGACAGGTGAGGTGGTGGGGAGAAGCAACGGTGAGCTAAAGAGACTGGAACAAAAACAAAGAAAGAGGCAAGACAGGAGGGAAGTACAGAAGGAAAATGCTACCTTCCATTCTTCTTTACTCCTGCCTGGAGCCCCTTAATATACTAAGGAAAGAAGAGACTCATCCCTCTTCCCACACTGCCCCTTTTAGAACAAGCTCCAAAAGTCTTCAACAGACTTAATTGCTCAAGGCTGGAGGAGATGCAGGTATTTGAGGAAAAGTACCAGGGAGGAAAAAAATCCAAGAAGGATTTAGCAGCTGTCAGCATTATTTCTCCCACATTTGACAAAGACAAACTGGGGGAGAGATTATTTACCTGTATGACATTGGTTGATGCTTATGTGAAGGCAGAAATAATTTTCCTGCCAAATGAGATATTCCCCAATTGTTTTATGCTTATTTGGAAACTTCCAATGTTATAACCAGGACAGTCCTTTTTCTTACACTTTTGAGTTAAAGCATATTCCTAACTAATGCGTATCTGATGGAGTTAATGGGCATGGAAGCTACTGATGTGCCTTTGCCACAAGATCTGCTTGCACTCACATGTTACCATCCAAATAGAATTGCCACGATATTTGCTATTAGTGTCAGAAGACAGCTGGCTTTGTGGAGATTTTAAAGACTTCTCAGCCCACTGAGGTCTTGGTCACATCCTTCCCCCACGGCTACCGGAAGTTTGAAAAGGGATCATGAAATCCCAGCCTGTGCATTAACCTAACATGTAGCTTGACCCTACAAGAACTGCCATCAGAATGGACAGGCCACTGAACTAAGTCAGATTCTTACTATGTTTCTTAAAAGAGCATCTCAGCTACTTCTCAGCTTCAGAGGAGTCAAACTGATAGCTAGGATGCTCTTCACAGAAGAGATGAATAGATAATAGGCAGCATAGGAATGAAGAATATGTGCAATTTGCGTGTGTCTACTGACCTTGGAGCAATAATCATGGCTATACAAATAGCACTTCTCAATTGTCTTATTCCTTCAATTCTGTTCAGCCTTGCACCTAAGGTGTGGCTTTAGGAAATCAGAGAGAGACTGCATCTACATACATGTGAATGCCTGTCACAGTCTTTACTGTGTTTTCAATACTGAACAATTATTACTATAAATGCGCACACTCAAACCTCTTTTTATAGCGAGTTCTCAATATTTAGAACAAGGTCATTTTTAATTTTATTAGGTTGGCAGTCATCAGATTCTAAAACAGAGGAGATGAAGATGGAAGGACAGGGTATGTGCACACATGTTTCCAGCAGACAAACTGGAAAGGGTTTAAAGGAGGGAAACAAGGATGATCCAGGGACTGGAAACAAAGCCCTTGTGAGGACAACCTGGAAGAACTGGGCATGCTTTGTCTTGAGAAGAGAACACTGAGAGGAGATAGGCTGCATTTTTCAAGTACCTGAAAGGTTGTCACAAAGAAGAAGGCCAGGACCTCTTCTCATTCACCCCAAAGTGCAAGACACAGAATAGTTACAAGAAGCCAAAATTCTGGCTGAATACTGGGAAGAACTTGCTGACTGTTAGAGCAGTATGACAGTGGAACCAATTACCTAAGGAGGTTCTGGGTTCTCCCACACAAGAGGCATTCAAGATGCAGCTAGGCATCCATCTGAGAGTGATGGAGTTCTGTATTGAACAGGAGGTTGGACCAGTGGGCCTTCTTGGCCCCTTCCAGCTCTACTGTTCTATAATTCTATGTGTACGTATGTAGGGCACACAGTCCTTCCGCCTGCTCTAGACCTTTAGGCTCTGCTTTCAGTTTCAAGTTTGAAGTGCATATTACTATGAGAAGAGCAGAAAGGAACAGAAACAGGGCATTTACCTCCTACACAGTGATATGTTTTATCTGTAAGATACATAGGTAGTCCATTTCAGTTTTGTATTTGAACTTATAGAGGATGTTCATAACAGTAACTAAAGCATTTGTTTGCGAACGATATTGAAATACTTATATCCATAAACAGTGCCAGAATATTATTACGACCACTGAAACATAGCTTTTATATAAAAGATTTTCAGAGCCTCTACAAAAGCCAGAAACTGAGTGGTTATCTATAAAAATCCACACTGAGCTGCAAGGTAACCCATTACAGATGGAGGCTATTGCCTCTGCATGCTGAATCACAGCTTCTTGCTAAAATTTAACTGCATCTAAATTAGGAAAAGACTGATCACAAGACATTCAGGAAATAAATGTTCTTATGCTTCAGGAGAAGGCTCAATACTGGAAGACCAATTCAAGATTGTGATGTCAAATAGTAAAATATCATAAAGGATTCTAGCTCTCACATACCTCATACTCTATAGAAATACATTCAAAACATTTTTTAAAAATCAGATTTCTATTACTGGCAGTATAGAAGTCCACAAATTTAACTAGTAGTACAATTACTTATCCCCAGAAAAAATATTTGAGGGATAAATCACCCAAATTTTAAGTTGTTATAAAAACACAATTTACAGCAATATAAATGATAATAAATATTTTGCAATAATCAAGAACAGTGTTTATTTACAACCTCCCCAAATCACTTCACTTGCTTCAACTGCATACATATTCACAACTTAGCATTCAAAAATATATACATTTCAGGTTAACTAGTCCAAATCCTGCTTTACAGCTGCAGAAATAGTAAACATGTCTCAGACAAAATGGGAACAGTTCAGTCAAATTGTGGTCTAGATTGCCATATCCAGCACCCAGATCTTACCACTAGGATGCCACTAAGTGTCAGCAGTGAGAAAGAGTGTTTGGCTGAATAAGATGCAAAGCACAAAAACTTTAGAAACAGACTCCAAAATAGCTCAGTGAGAACTGAGCATGCCCATGTGTACAGAGAACTGTCAGGCTATTAGAGCAAGCTGGGAGATAGTGCCTGGAAAGGAATGTATAATGGGCACAGCTGGCTGACACCCTGTAAAGAATTATTCTATTACAGGTGTTGCTTGATTTAAAACAAATTTGAAAGGTAATCCAAATATTGGAGGATTCCATTGAAGCCAGTGTGGCATAGCAGTCAGACTGCTGGGCTAGGTCTTGACAGACCCAGGATTTAGTTCATATTCAGCCACAAAACACACAGGGTGAGTTTTGATCACTTACATGCTTTCAAACTAACCCATCTCACAGGGTTTTTGTTACGATAAAATGGAGAGGAAGACAATTTGTAAGCTGCTTTGGGTTCTTTGCAAGAGAAAGAAAAGTATGGTATAAACGTAATAATAATAATAAAATAATAGAGCTATTAATTGCACTAGAAGACTTATGTCTTTAAATATTGCTTCATGTGAAAAAACAGTAATAAAGTGCTTTTACTGAAAAATTGTTTCCAACTAAGATACTCTGGACTTCAAAAATAGGTAACCCACTGCATTTATTTTTCTCTGTTGTAAGAAAAAGCTATGGTTGGGATATACTGACTGGATATATACATAGGAGAGAAAACATCTGCACTGGCAGAGCTAAGCTTCTTTTTCAATTGAACAGTGCCTTCTTTGAAGGAAAACAGTAAGCAAACTGAATGGCATGTGTGGCTCCTTCACAACACTCATTACACAGATATCCTTTCTTTGGATATAGGCCCATACAAAAAACTTTGCCTTAAGTTTAAACCAAAAAATAAAGAAAGAGGAAAAACTGACCATCCTGGCAATATAGTGCATGTGTATTATTTAATAAGGACTTGTGAATGGAATTTGTACCTATGCGCAAACGGCAATGCATTCTGGGTTGGTTCAGCCCTTGGTTCTGAGTTTTGTGTCACTTCTGGGGTTGTCCTTTCATCATCTGTCCCATTAATACTCTCAGGTGTAAGAGGAGATTGAATTTCACCTGCAGATTCCTTAAAGAAAGAAAGTCATGGTTACATGTTGTGTCTTCTATAAAATATAATCCCAAGGATAAAACAAAATCTGCTGCTATCATGCACTTGATAGGTATTGGGGGGGAGTGACATGTTCCTACTGGGCTTTAACACATTTAGTTTAGAAAACCAAATGATGTCTAGAGGACTGTAACCAAAGGACACCCTTCCCCACATCCCACTTATCAGCGTACAATGGGGGAAATGTCTCTTTCTGCTTGACACAGCACTTTCTCCCTTCCCATGACTCTTTGGAGTGGTAGTGGCAAAGCCATGCAAACACAATTCAATTTTTCTTTTTTAAACAGAAATGCCACACAAGAGAACACTGTCTGGATATTGCTCAGGGTCTGATTGCTCAGGGTCTGACCAATCACTGAATAAATCACTTTATTTCTTGGTTTTTATACCACCCAATAGCAAAATCACTCTCTGAGCAGTTGATAATAATTTCTCCAAAAACACACAAAAAAGATACACAATACAAAATATGGATAGATACAATAAAACATAATATAAAATTGCAGTATCAAATTTAAGAATTTAAAATTCCAATCTACAAAAATGTAAAACAGTTTAAACATCTAAAACAATTTCAATAAAACTAAACCTAAGAGCGCAACACATGCCATTAAACGCGATGGCTATATGTGGGATTGGTAAATAATTGATCCTAGTTCAAACTACTAACAACCTCAGAAAGGAAACAGAGTATATGCATAGGCTTTCTATCTTTATCTGTTTTACCTGCTACATTTTGGCCTGGTTTGCTGTGCAATAATATTGAGCTATTTGCTCTATAAGCATCTTTTGGCAGCTCACCTGTTCCTTGTGTACATTACAAAAAGTGCTCTATAGGAGATGCATGGATGGATGGATTTACTTTCAATAGGAAATGGCCAATGTGACCCATTAGAGCCTTCTGGTTTTATGCATAGATAGCTACAGTGCTGGCTTCTACATCCTATGCCATGAAATCAAATGAAAAACTTCACATGTTTCAGATTTCACTAATAATCAGTGTGCCTTGGGCTCTAGATACATAAATGCCATCTTTCTAGCTAATGTTTTAGCATAAACTTCATGTCTCCGTGAAGAGAAAGATGTACACGTTTTCAATGTTTCACTGGTTGACAGGGTTTGTACAATCACCCATGTTCTGAGCAGTACAGAAGTACTTTAAATAACTTGGGATGTATTAAGGGAGCAATCCTATATAACAGGTATAGACAGAAAAAAATCATACAACTCACAAAACCTCTAGCCAGAAAATATTGGTTGTGTGAAGTCTTTTTCTCTCCTTAAACATGCACAAGTTAGTGTCCTAATGCTCTTTTGAAAACAGAGATATGCAGGAGTCCCATTTTCATCACCTATATGTCCTATATAACTTATATACAAAAGTGCATATTCCAGTTATTAAAGGAGTAGTTTACATTTGTTACTTTTTAAGATGTTCATCGAGCTGTATTATATACATAATTTTAAATCATTCTTCCTGTACCAACTTGCTAGAAATAGAGTTTTATACATCAGCTTAAAGATGGATCAAATGTACTAGAATTTCAGTACATATTCAATACATATGGAACCCACAGTGCAGATCTGATGTTTGCATAATGGATGTAATGTGATTAAATGACTTAAATTCTTTATATGTTAGGATGTGGTAGGCTTTCTTTTTTAACTAGGAGAGATCAAAAGCCTGCCAATACTTGAACAAAAATTACATTGGCTGGAATACTTTTTCCTGTCCAGTTAGAATATTTAATAAACTGTATCATCTACTAAGGCATTTTGCACAAAATGGAAGCTACATTGTGTACACCTAAAGATGAATATGATGTTCAGTGATTCACTAGTTTATGGTCCTACATGAACAGCCAAAAATTACAACTAAATTGTTTTTGCTTAAGTTCTGAGGAAAAGGATCCAAACAAGAAGGAAGAGCATAATGCTTTCAAAGAGGACTGCATGTGATGCTGATTTCTGCATGGTGGCATTTCACATTAATTATATTTATGGTACATTATGAAGGATGTGTTAGTTATATGATAAAGCCCTCTGATGTTAAAAAATTACAATTCAAATAGCATGTTGTTGGATTTCTTATGTTCCTAGTAACTTGATTCAAAGTCATAAAAATACGAGCGTCTCTAGATGCCTTGTTTGAGAAATTGCTTGAGATATCTGCTACCCTTTAAATACAAAGTGATTCAGGATCACAGGCCCATGGAAGCTAGTGTTTGCATACTGTTCTGACTAATGCATGAACCCTTTGTGCACTTAGGTACTCAAGTAATGTGCACTTAGGTACTCTTTGTGCACTTAGGTACTCAAGTAATGAAGGAGTTACTTGAACCAAGTACAAGTATATGGAGAAGAGGAAGTGATCTGTTGTGTTCCATTTAGATGAAAGAAACCATTACTACAGAGCGATGATTAGGTATCATAACTTTTTATCACACTACATTATTAGTAATCTAAGATAGTTTGACTACTAAGAGATAGTTATTAAATGGTTGTTTTCTGTATTTCCCCTGTAACTAAGAACTAGAGGGACTAGGGACTAAACAACCCAGCAATGAACCCAACAAGCCAAAGGTTAACCACTGGGTTGCTTGGCTCCTAAATGACCCAGTGGTCTTGGTTCACACACGATTGGTCCCATCAGAGGTTATTTATAGAAAATGGAAATGACTTACAGCTAGCACATGCCTCCACAGATCATGGGTTAAATAACCCAAGATTTGCAGCCATGATGTGAAAACCAGGTCACAGAAGGCAAGTAAACTTTATATTGCAATGCAGATTGAGTCAAACTGCTTAGAAGAAAACTAATGATTTTGAAATAGCCACTGTGCGTATTTAACCTAAGCTTTCAAACAATTATTCTTAAACTGGCAATGTCAGAAGGCTTATAGGAAAATTTCAAATGGCTATTTAAATTAATGTACCAGTAAGAGACAAAGATCAATAACAGCAAGAATCTAATAAATATCTTAAATAATTATATCAGAAAATCCACTACTATGAGTTCCAATACGGGTAAACCCATCTGCATTATTTGGTCACCATGCAAATCAACATTTTGCGTGCATTCTGAAATATTTTGTTGGCCATGCATAAGAAATAAGATCCAATCAAAATCCTGAATATCATTCAGAATGGACCTGCATTCACACTTGTGAACAGATTATTATTGTTTATGGAAAAGAAGGTGAGATGCGGTACACAATCCACATGACTTAGGCCTGATTTTCTGGCAGAGTTATACAGTTTTTCTAATTGAAGGGTTTGCATGTGGATTTGCCTCATTAGGAACCACTCCCAGAACTCTTAATCACTTGGACAGCCTCTATAGATACAAAAGTCTCTTTCCATGAGTAGAGGATGATGTGATTACCGAGAGTAGTGAACCTAGGCACTTTTGCTCACACATTTCATTTAACCACTTTGAAAACTCTTGTAAAGTCTTAAAATACCTGAAACATCCAGATATCAAAATGATAACATTTTTTCAGATTTTGCTGGAATGTTTTGACTTATTCAGGCATTCAGTCTCAATGAGAGAAGAGAAGAAATGTGTATGTCCAGGGCTACACATACCATCCTTAGCCTCAGTATCCTCACATATACCGGCTCTACCTCCTTCATTCTCAATCCTTGTGCATTCAGGTATAAATGGAGATTTTAACACAATCAGGGGAACCCACTTATAAACCCTCTTCCTGAAGCAAAAAAAAATGGTGTGATGGCAGTGGAGCTGGTGTGCACAAAGACACTGGAAACTGGTGCATATGCTGCTGTCACCTACACACTTTGTATCTTCATGCATTCAGGCACCATGTCTGAACAGAGATTTAATTAAAACAGATTAGACTTGTGCAGTAACTTTGTGGAATATTTATTTGTCTTTCATAGATCTTTAACAGGGAAAACACTTTTAATAATATCCATGCTACCTTAAATATGACCAAAAAAATTCCAAATTATTCTTGTAGCAGTTCCTGAGCTTTAATTCAAATGATGATGTAAGCTAGTTACACAATCCTATAAATCCCTAGGCTGCTTGAGAAGTGTCAAAAATCTAAGCAAATCTCCCTGCTCCTAACAAGAAAGGGAAACCGGAATATATAGAAGGTTATGAATAACTTTTATAATTCTCTGTATTTCCAATGTTCAGAAATGAGCAACTATCATCATGTAGCACCACCCATACACGAGAAAGTTCTCTAGATACTCAGTGTGTAAATTAAAAGGGCCCAGTGAACTGCATCTTTGAGCAATAAAGGAACTGGCAGAAGAACTCTCAGAGCTACTGTTTATTGTATTTGAGAAGTCATGGAGAATAGTAAAGGGCCTTATGCCTGGAGAAGGGCTAATGTTGTTGCTATCTTAAGAAAGGGAAAAAGGGAGGGCCCTGGGAACTACAGACATGTGAGTGTGACATTGATTCCTAGGAAAATTCTGGAGCCGATTATAAAGCAGCAATCTGCAAGCACCTTGAAAACAATACAGTGATCACTAGAAGCCAGCACGGATCTCTCAAGAACAAATCCTGCCAGACTATTTTTTAAATCGGGTAACCTGCCTGGTAGACTGTGATGTGGATGTAATATATCATGGCTTCATCAAAAGCTTTTGGCAAAATGCCCCATGATAGCCTGACCAACAGGCTAACTACAAGTGGGCTAGATGGAACAACTACCTGGTAGGTACGCAGCTGGGTACAGAATCAGACTCAAAAAGTGTTTACCAATGGCACCTTCTCAAACTAAAATTAGATAATGAGTGGTGTACCATAGAGTTCAGTCCTGGGCCCAGTGCTCTTCAACATATTAATAATTTGGATGAGGAGGTACAGGGAATGTTTATCAGATTTTCAAATGATACAAAATTGGGTGATAACAGCTAATACCCTGGAAGACAGAAACTTGGGAGTCCCACACCTAGAGCAGGGAGTTTGGACCCAAAAGTTTTACTGGCCCCTTACTAGCTTCCAAGTCCACTATTCTATGAGTCTATAAAAGCTCTCAGAATGAAGAGCAAAGGAAAATTGTGTGTGCATATGCTCATGGTAGAGAGGCTAAGGAACAGAGACCAAACAGAGCAGAGGAGACTGGTCTGAAAAACTGCTCCTTCACAGCACAATTTGCCTTTTGACCATTAAGACCAAAAGAGTATCCTGGCTTTTGGCTATGTGTAGAGCAACAAGGAAGAGGAGGAGGGTTGGGAAGGAGGAGGAGGTAGAGAAGGGAAAACTGAAATAGGAAAGATAGCAAGAGATTGGGAATGACAAAAGAAGTGAAAAGATAAAAAGGAGCACCAAGAAGACAAAAGCAAAGGCAGGAAGGGAGTGGCAGATCAAGGAACAGAAAAAAGAGGAAAGGAATGGGAGCTGCAGAAAGATAAGTAGTTATAGGTGTGGAAACCAATGCAAAAGGCATAAGTTACTGTTAGGTGAAACACACTGGGGTCTTTAGGACCTCCTTGCTTTCCCTTGCCTATTTAAGTAGCCACATACCTATACCTCCAGGAATATTTTTCTTTTACTTTGGTTTTATTCTACTTTAAACTTGAGGATGTTGTATCACATTTCATTATGATGTTATATCATCATCATTTCTGTACTGCCTCATGCCTCATTTCTATACTCTTAAAATCTTATGATTAAGTTTTATAAATAGAGTAGAAAGCCTCTACTGCTGGGTGATATAAAATGCAATAAATAAGAAATACAATATGCAAGGCTCTATATTTGCTTGCAAAGTTGCCTGTTCCCCAAACTTACCTGGGGATCCCTCTGAGCTGTCCCATAACCTCCCTGACAAACCCCTAGGGCACAGAAATAACTGCTAGGACAGAATAAACCCAACTATCTTCCTGTGTACCTAAGCACAGCCAAAGAACTTGGACTGCTCTGTTCCTCAGCTTTGCTAAGTTGATGCCCCTCTTATGATTGATGTCTCACACCCACCTAAAATCCTCACTATGTTCTTTCCTAACCTCTCACCTACCACCCCAGTTAGTCATTGTCCCAGAATCACTGCCTGCTTCTGCCAACCTTCCTTGGTTCTTTACAGACCCTGCTTTATATACTTACAGCTTACAGTATGCTAGAAGAGGAGAGAGCTACCTAGATACATTTTGAATAGAAGTACTCCTGTTAGAGGTGAAGATCCAGAGCAATGTTTCATTGACAGTCTTATTTATTTATGGGACTTTTATCCCACACTATTAGCCAAACTGAAATGCATAGATTAGATAGGTTAGATTACTCCTATTCATGTAAGAGAGATTACTGTTGTTTAAACTGGATATATAGTCCCACATAAACCCTAGAGAAGAAACAGCCACAGCGTTCCCCAGTGTTTAATGGACATGGCAAGCACAGGAATGGAAGCAATCTCCATGAAACTATGCATGTGAGCTTCCAACATCCAAACATAATAAATAAAACAAGCCACATTTTTAAAGCAGTTGATGGCATCCAGAATCCAATCTGAACAGAGATGAGAAAAAAACAAAAAACAAAAAACGCACCTGTGAGGGTGTACTTGTTAATTCCATCTTTTCTTGGGATTTTTCCTTAGCTAGTCGTGCAGCTTCCTTAAATTCCTGAAATTTTTCTGCAAACTGAAGGCAAAGATTATGTGATTATGCATTCTACACATTTTTTTGTTCTGGAAAAAGGAAACATTTGTACTTGGATATACTTATCCGCAATAGTGGTTCAGAAAGAATCAGAAACAAATAGCTGAGATAACTGTTGAAAAATCAACCTGTCTGCAAAATGAATTGTAGCAGATCTGTTTAGTATTTGAAAGCTAGGCTGAGCCTGAAGAGTAAGCTCGCCTGTATTCATAGTAATATTTTCTATCTACTTACTAGCCAAGATATTCATTTACATGACTCAATTTCAGGAATATTAGTTAAACAGAGCCAGAGCCTAAGGTACTAAAGACGCAGTCTTGTCTGTCCCTTTCTGGTTAGTGGAAAATTGCTCAGGAGCCTGGTAGCTTCTGGCACACTTAAATACTACTGATTTTCTGAACTGCATCCAAGTTGGATTTCTACTGAATTATGGTATTGGCTGATCATTTCTGCCTAGAGTTGGATAAGGGAACTTGTACCTTACTGATTTAATATATTTTTCTGCAGTATCTCAGTATTAATTATTTTCGGAATGTATCTTGCTAACCGTCTACATATTTTGCTTTAAAAGTTTTTCCTGATCCTGTACAGGCCCTTCTTTAAAAGGCCTTTTACATCAAAGCATTTTATCTTCAAATTCTTTAGATTCGATATAGATTTTCTTTCCAGAATTTGAGATCCAGATTTGATCCAGATTTTCTTTCTGGAATTTGAGAAAGCCTCCTTCTCTAGGAGGAAAGGAAACTTTGGCACCAAACATTTTGCATATTAAGAAATAATTCTGTTATGCACAGGGTTTGGTACATACATTCTGTCACTCCTGTTTATGTTCCTGCTTGCAGTCTCTGATTTGCACACATTATTCACAAGGTGAATAATAGTGAGCAGAGGGGAAAGGGTGAATTCCTAGGATCCAGTGGAGGATACTGAGGGAGAAGAATACATTTTTTTAAAAAAAATCCTTCTGTGATTTGCCCAAGACCATCTTTGCTGCCCAGTCCAAGTCTTGGTTTGTATTTACTTTTCCCACTTGCTTCATTTTAACTACTTCAGTGCTTGTGTTTCCCTACAGAACCATCTGTTGTGGCAATTTAAATAAAAAGGCAGTTTAAACAGTTCCAAACATAATATTCCCTTTGAAACTCAGATCTTCAGAACTCAGATTTTATAGCTTTCTCTAGAATGGGTACATGTTATAACAGAGCATGTATGAGAAAGTCAGTGTTTCCTAGGCCATCCTTCCAGTTTTCAGTTGTTTATCCATATGTAACACTGCATTCAATACAGACCACATTTTGGTGTCATTTTACAAACATCTTTAAAATATTAGAACAGTATAACCTATCAAAGGTTTTAAGAATCTTATTCTCAAATCTTTTCCTAGTGCTGCTCTAAGGTGCATTGTGAAGTTTCTATTTTCTGGCCCTGGTCTTCAGTTTCAGATAGTTCCCATTCACATAACTGGAGTCAGCGTTTGAGTAGTTCTTGCTTACTTTTGTCAGTTGGATCAAAAAGATTTGTTAGCAATGTTTTAGGCAACTGGCAGACAAAATATGGTCCACCACCCTGCAAAAGATATGTAGCATATGCAGGCTTTATGTAGAAACCCACTCTTCCTGCACAGAGACCATACAGTTTTAGATGAGAAGGACTGGACGTCAGTGGTAAAACTTGGCTTTGCATATAGAGGAGCCCAAGTTCAAGCCTAGTATCTCCCTTTAAGAGTATCATTAGTAGGAGAAGGAAAAGACTGCCCAAGACCCTTGAGCTGCTGTCTATAAGAATAAACAGTAAGTCAATAATGGGTTAGACAAGTCATCTCACCAAATTAAGGGAGTGTCTGAGGTGGGTTAAACTACAGAACTATTGCAGAATGAACCATGGTGTTAAACCCTAATTTACTAAGTGTCCACGAGCAAATTTCTCTTGCAGCAAAAACAGCTGGAATTTCATCCCTGCTACAGTGGCCCTCACAGGATTCAAATACTCTTTTCATCCAAAGGAAAGAACCTGGAAGTTATTCATCAGACTGTTTGAGTGTGATTTTTAGCAGGGAAGAGCTTTTTATTTGAGAGCTACAGATGTTTAGAAGTACTTATGAACACTGAACAAAGTTACATGGAGAGCTGGTGGATAGTAATTTCAGTGTCGTGATACACTATAGCTCAGTCTTGCCTCTTTATCCAGCCTCCGGTTTTGGTCTTTTTTAGCCATGATCAGTGACTGGATGCGAATGAACCAAATGAAACAAAATCCAGACAAGGCTGAAGATATTACAGTCTTCAGGCCCAATGACCTGGTTAATCCAAGAAAACCAATCACTGGCCTGTGAAACTTGTATTAGGTCCACCCCAACACACACATAGTCACCTTCTTCATTTTTCTTTTGTCCTGTAATCTAAGACTATATAAGAAAGCCCTCAAGACAAAACAGCAAATGAAAATAAGGCACAGGTACTGGTTGCCATATAACTTTGGAATGTCATTCCCTGGAAAAACAGTCAACATCCAAATCTAGACAAGTTTCAGGAAGCTACAGGAACTCAACAATTTGACTTGATTTGGTTTTGGCAGCCAGGGTATTACTGACAAATGGTTAGTGGTTTTAGCTATTTTAACTATTTAGATTTGATTAAAATCTATTGTAGCCTTTAGAAAAGAGCTCACAATCAAAAGAGAAAGATGCTTTTCTTTGAAAAGCTGATGAAAAAGAATAGGCTGATGTTTATGTTAAGCTATTTTTCTCAAAGTTAAATTTTGTACATATTAATTTACTTTTACTGATATGAACTGGAGAAATACAGGGGTATCCTCTATGTTTCCTCAGGAAGACTTGGGGCAGCATTTTCTCAACCATACAACACACTATCTCGCAGTTTTATGTTGCACATTATATGAACATGTCCTATTCTTTGGCAACACTAAGCAAACAATTGTATAGTGCTACTTACTTTTGAAAGATGGTGTTCCGAGGAAAATCCCAAGCCATAAACTGTATTTGCTCTGCTATCTGCCCACTGACCAAACTTCTGTGATGTTTTTGTGAATGTCATGTTGGGAGTGATAGTGCTATTTATTATTGCCTGTACAAAAAAAAGGTATTAATTAAACTAAGTAAAACCTAGTCATAAAGCTACCCTAGGAACACTGTTTTATTATTGTTGGGTGCAGGTATATGTGTGAGGAAATAAATGCAATGATCACTTTTCTAAATTCAGAACCACAGTTTTGTAACTGTGGCAAAATGCACATAGAGAATATGCTACAGTAGCAAATTAAAATATGAGTTGCCAGCTATGAAAATCCACTACTCGTCACTAGAAAAACTGTATGACAGGCACCTGTAAGCAACATGTATTTCATATTACATCTCCATAATCCTTATTCAATAACTATTATTTATTTGATAATATTATCCACTGTCATCAGGTGAAAAGCAAAAAAGCGTGATTGTATCTAACCCCTTCTACTATCAATGTACCAGCAGAATGTCTAACACATGTCAGTTTTCCCTGTGATTAAAAACACTGTGTGAACCAGTGGGAGCCTATGCACATTACAGACATTTACCCAACATGTGAACAGAAGAATGCAGTCAGCAGGGGACTCAGACCCTCTTACTCTTGTAAACGTATGATCCCATGGACAACTAACTGATGGGAAGATGGTAAATCCACAAATATAGTTTGGATTTCAGCTTGTAGAATGCCGTGCCAGCAAGTAATAGTTAGGAATTTTAGTAGCGAGCTGAAGTCCAAAACATCTGGAGGTCAACTTTATGCCCACCAATGGGCAATAATGTCTAAAAGAACAGAATTCTGATGATGTGACCTGAATGCCTATTATGTGAAACAGGATGCTGTACCAGATAGGCCTTTTGTTTTATCAGGCAAGGCTTTTATGTTTCAACACTTCCTTTAAGGTAGTTCCTCTATTTCATACTAACTTAATAAATGTATTAACAAACATTTAAGATAAAATTTAACTTATCCTGGTCACCCCTAGAATGTTCCATATAGCAGCATTCTAACGAATTCCAGATTAAAAGCAAACAAAACAGAACAAAAAACTCTACCCTTGCAGCAACAATAAAAATCAAGTTAAAAAGCCACTTTTGTCATGAATGGTAAGGACCCCTAAATATTGTGAATTCCCCCCGGGTCATTCCCCAGTTTTGACCCTTCACCCAATTTAGACCTGAAAGTCCTCACTTCTGGTTTAACTCTACTTTGTAAATTCATAGTGTAAGCTGATTTTTTAAAAACATTGAAAAACAAGTCCCTATGTTATTTCTAAAACTATAAATGCATTAGATTTCAACTAAAGAACTTCAGCTTTCCTCTGACTGCTTAGTTTCAGGCTACAAAATAGATGGGTTCATGGTACAATCAGAAGGCTAAAAGGCAGTAACTAGAAAGTGCTGCAAAATGTAAACTGGGCTATCCATGGGTTAAAATAATCTCTACTCATTATATGCTGTCTTGGTTTCCTGAACCACCCAGTTATAATAAAAGACTCTGTGGCAGTGTAGCCCAGAGGTTGGGAGTCTGTTTTGGTTGAGATCATAATGCAACTCTCTCACAAAACTTTTTGTTCCAGGGTGGCTTAGGTCATACACTACACCAAGCTATGTTTTTGGTGGGTTTTAAAATATGACTCAGTCCTCAACTGCCACCAAATCATGGTCTGCAGTTACATCAGCAGCACACCAACTTTGCAGACAAAGATAGCCTGATTATAGTTCTGATAAGCCTGATTCCATTTGGATTACTGTAATACTTCTGAAAACTTTTTGGAAGTTTCAGACTAGGAAGCTCTGAGGTCCTTATTCATTTTTCCCTGGAAAAAACCTAACAAAAAGAGGACCTCAGACAGCTTTTTTCAGGGTGAAGAAGGAAATCCAATTACTCTCTCTGAGCAGCAATTGGAGATAAAAATTTAAAGACGTTAAAGAATTTAAAGCCCAATCCTATGCATGTTTAGACAGCAAAAAATGCTGAACTCCATTATGGCCATAATACACTGATCAAACTATGGCAAACACACTGGCAAATGATGATTTGACACAGAAGTGTATTAGACCACTCAAAGGAAAAAGTGAGGGTGCAAATTTGCCTCCTGCTCAAATTAACATCAAAATGGCAACTGCCAAGAGAAACTCCATCACCACAACATCAAAATTCAGCTTAGAAAATCTAACTGCTTCCACCCATTAGACCCCAATCCTTTTGAAGGATTTTGTATCCATTTAATAAAACCATCAGATTCCTCTATCTCACAGCAAACTAACCCCTAGGAACACATCTGCTCCATGGATCATTAACAGTTAAATCCTACACATAGCTACTCAAAGTAAGTCCCATTAACTTTGACTCCTAGGTAATTGGGTACAGGATTGCAACCTAAACTAGTTTTAGGAAACTGAACAGGTGAAGAGAAATATTGTGCTTCCCACCAGCAACTGTCAACTCCTTATAGGAAACACAAGACTGAAGCAACATGTGCAATGATAAAGACAGGCAGGAACTGGTAAGGGTAGAGTCATTTCCTCTGCTTTTATACACCAAAGGATACCACTAGTGGAGGCTTTGAAACATGCTATATCAATGTAGAAACCTCAACAAAATATACAATAAGGACAAAATAGCATATTATACAAAAAAGTTGGATTTCTCAATACTATGCCTTCACTTTGAATCAAATTCTATTTCCATTGGTGGGCAGGGGTCAAAATTCTTGCCCATTTGTGCTTTAAAGCAAGTAGCACCAGTAACTACACCTTAGGAGAAGCATTCAACTTTTAAGAAAGGAGGGGGGTCCTGGATCTTGGTTGAGAGAAAGGGAATGGCCTTTAGAGAAACCTCAGAGGGTGAGATTTGGCCCAAGCCTGAGGTTATATACTCCTCCTCTAGAGCAACTACAGAAAAACAAATGCTATTAAAGATGTGGCACTCAGCAAGTCTCTTTTTCATTCTTTCCCAGTCTGGATCCCTCCACCCAATGTTGCTGCTAACCCCATGGCTAGGAGTTACAACCATTTCCCCTCTGTGAGGTTAGCACCTTTGGATAGTGATGTGTGATCTAAAATAAGGAAAGAGGTACAATCAGATTTAGCATAATTTTACAACTGTTTTAAAATGAAGGGGTGTAAGAAGTTCCAATCGCAGATCTCCTGCAAAACATGGAGTTTGTAAGCACAGTACATGCAACTGTTTAAATGAAACTGTGGAGCAGTCTTGGAACATTACCAGATTTGGGAGTACAAGGTACCACTAATATCTTGACTCAGTAATTTGTAAAAGTATACTCCACGAATAATGTGTCATGTTTAATTTATTCCAGAAATCTAACTAAACAAAGGCTACTTAATTAATGTGTGCCATAAATTATATCTTGTGTTTTTCAGGTGCTTGAAAGAATGTGGTGTGTATACTTTATTCAAGTAAACCACTGCTCAGAAATAAAAGCAGCCTAATTTTAAACAAATAATTAACTTTGAATTTAATTCAAGGCAATGAGAGCTTGGTGCCTATAGCCAGAACAATTTCTGAATTCAAAGGTCATCTTCTCCAGGATTAGAAACTGAGACTTACTATGAGAGCCTGAAATCAACTACTCAGCAGCACTGGAGAAAGAAATACTTGTTCAAAGCTTTGTACCTAAAATTGCAGCACATTCCAGGGAATGGGTTTTCAAAAAGCATAAATGGTACTGAAGCCCCTGGAATCCTAATTAAATGTTTTACAGATCTTCCTGTATTTCTGGCATGGACCACTGCTGTAATTAGTTCAAATGAGCCATTGCTATCATATAATTATTGAAAAATGAAAGAAGGAATACTTCAGCTTTCTACATTTAAGTCATCCAGTTGGTGGTGCTAGATAATTGTATAATCCAATTCTCACATGAAACTCCACATGTTTTTTCTGATATCTGCAAAAATGCACTACAGCATGAATGAAATTGGGTGGCAGGATCAATAACCTCAGAAGCCTGCTTTGTGCCTTACCAACAGGCTTCAATGGAGAAATTGTTTGATCTTTCAGTACTTGAATTAAATCATGCAGCATCAGTATCTGCTTTGCATATTGGCATCAATTAGTCTTTTCCATGTATTAGGTGACTGATACACTGCAAGAATACAAGCTTCCCATAACAATGAGAGGCAGGAAGCTCAATTTTCTAAGCAGCGGATAAGCAGCACATCTGTAAAAAGCCCCTGCCCTACAGATGCTTCTTTACTGTAAGCCATTTAATAAATAAGGATTTTAACAAGCAACCTCTTTATACACCAGGGCAAACATTGCAGATGTCTTTATGTCCCCTTCAACCCTCTTCTGAATATTCAGGTATGCCCCCAATTTGATCTCTTATTACCCCTTCCTCAGTTCTTTCTATGCTGTTTCTCTCACTGTCAACACATAGATTATGAACTCCTTGTAGCAGGACTTTCTGTTTTGCTTACATTACACCAAATAATTGAGTGCCGTATACAAAAATAATGTTTTGAAGCTGCAGTCTATCTACAAGATTCTTCACTTTAGGTAGAAATGAATGAATTTGGAGAATATGAACTAAATTGCTCAATGAACCAGCTTGCATAAGCAGCTAGATACAATTTACTATTTGACAGAAAGTGAGGATTTCAAGAATATTTCAGAAGGAAGGACAATGTGTTAGTGGATAAATAACATTGCTATTTCACCTCATAATGCGCCATCCAAAGTGCTCAGGAAGATCATACATGTCTACAAATGCATCAGGTTGTCCAAACAGCTTGGCTAGGTTTGCATGTCAATAACTGTGTGGTGGCCACAGTGCATGGTTTTTTGCCTGAATATACCTGATATATGGTTAAATGGTTTGTATGCTAACATGGTTTTCAACTTCCTCACTTAGTCTTCCCACTGGTGACATACTGGTGGCATGTATCCCATCAGCCAGCATGCCTGAAATTCCACCCCACATTGGATGACTGGAGAAGCTCCTGCAGCAGCTGTCACCCTTCCCAGGAGACTCTGTGGTGGCACTGCAGAAACTATAATGTTGGGTTCAGATGATCAGAGAAACCATGGTAAAGCTTGGAAACCATTTAACAGATCATTGGTTTTTAGAAACCATGATAAGAACAAACATACCAATCATGACATACCATGACAGAATTCAGATGACATGACAGGCTAACCTGTGTAAGAAATCATCATAGCTTGTTGTGTCATGCAATCCTGTCCTTTTCTTATTCAAGAGATTCCCTCCCTACTAGCAGCTTAGAATCCCCTCTCCATCCAACCCTGGAAGTCTGTTCTGTTCATAGTCATACTGAAAACAATCAAAAATTTGTTCAAGCTCCACTTCTAAGACTTTAAAATATATGTTTTAAATGGTAAAACTGTTTCTTTTTAAATGGTTGTTAACACTTAAAGACCGCACATCTGCTCAACTTTCTTACAGTTTAATGTTTTACAAAGTGATGTGTTATGGACTGTACAAGTTATCAAATGCAATCAATAAAACATTCCTCAGTGATAATGTTGTATGAACTGGAAATACACTAATCATTTACAATACTGAAAATATGCTATTTGTCTATAAAACATTACAGAAAAATATATCCAGATTTTTTAAAATTGCAGAATGATTACCCTGTTAATTTTCTATTAAATGTTATGACCAACACATACACACACCTATCACTGCATACACACATGTGCACACACACACTAAGCAGCATATATTTTAACTTCTGCCCTACCTCACAGTGAATTCATAGTAAATTCAATTTAAATCAAATGAATCAAACAATCCCTGAACATCTGCCAGTACACATCCAGTATTATCTTGTGTACAAAGTTCCAAGGTTTTTTTACTTCATTTTGTATCCTATTTCAACTGAAAACTCTGACTTGTGTTAGAAAGAAAACAAAATTAAGGCATTTGTGCTTAGATTTCAATGCATTTATAAAAGCTTACATGCACTAAACAAACAACTTACCTTTGAGCCATCCAAGCTAATTATCCTATAGACATTTCTTGTGCTGTCATAAAAGTAGGACACGGTAACAGCATGCTTGCTGGTGGGAACCCAGTTCTTCTTTGTGTTAGGGTCAATCTGGAAGACATGAGCTCGGGTGCTGTAGATGGGTTGTTCCCTGAAGGGCAGAAAGTAAAAGTGATGGATTTGATTTGGACGCAATATGGTCATGCACAAGTCATCTGGATATTCCATCCACTGGCCCCTATGAACTTCACTTTGCATGAGTAATGTACTTGGCCCCTACAAGTTTATGTGCATGGAGTGGAATATAACTGTGGAGCGCATAAGTAGTACTCACAGGAGAGGGAAGCACAAGCTCCTTTAAAACAAATTGAGTGGCCAGCTGTACCGTCAGATAAGAGAGACGTAGCTAAATATAGAGACTCTACTGATCCACCACTTTCCCATCCCCCATACTCCATCTGTCAACCTCTTTAACAGTGGCTGTCAATAATACAAATGTAACTTCCTTCCATCGAGGGATATCTAGTTATAGAACTTTTATCACTGTACTCTTGAATTCTTACTAGCTACCCTAAATTGTTCAATAAATTACAACCCATAATCAGAAACCAAACTATATTGCTTGCATCTTCTTTTATCAAATACTTCAAATGGTAGATCACAACTACTGTCTCCTTCAGCTGTAGCTGAAGATATAGTTTTATGGCTGTTGAGCCATATACAAACTATCAGCTTACCATTGCCAGGAGGAAACAATGTAAGTAATTAGAATTTTTTAATGGTATCAAGCAGTTTGTATGCAATCTTTGCCTCAACTTCCTTCCACTTCAAGATACTGCTATTCAGTCGAACTTGAGCACCCACCTAAGGGCTAACTTGTCAGATGAGTTGCCTGCTGCTTCTTCTTGATAACCTCTATTAATAGCATTATTAATACCCTTCCTAGACATCACAACCTCTAGTATTCCTTCCATGGAAATGGTTTCCATAGGTGGCATGTTCCAGTAGATTATGTAGAAATCCTATCACCATTCAATAACTATGATATCAAGGGGTGATGTGAACGTGTGGCTGCAGATAAATTCCCTCAGACAGACCTCTCCCCCTTTCAGTTGACATGGAATGAACCACACCAGCTGGTCTCCAAGCTCAGGAAAGCAACCTCAAAGCGGGATAAAAGAGAGTTTTCAAGGTCAGGGAGGGGAAAGACTGAAGAGGGTAAGATTCAGAAGTAGATTCAGATCCACTTCAGTCTCCTCGTCTGACGTTCTAGGTAGATGGACAAAAAGCCCATCAAATAGAAAATAGGACAGGAAGACAAAAATTGCCTCCCCTACTCCTCCAGCTCTGTACCGAATGCCTGTAAGGGCCTGAGTTTGGAAGCTTACACTCAGTTCAACAGGATTGTATCCTTAATGTATCCATTTTTTTTTTACATTTTACAGGATAAAGGCAATAATATTAATACTCATAGTGTTCTTCCTCTTAGTTCTCAGCATTCAAGAGTTGCAAATACAATCCTTTGCCTTCCGTGAAATCTAATCTAATTGTAACTGTACTGAGCAATTTAAGGTCTTACTGTTTTCAATCAGTTTATACAGGAGAGAAGATCCTTAAAAATTATTTTGCACTGGCCACTTTCCAAATTCTTTGGAGGCTGATTTTAGTGATTGTGACATTATGTCTTCATAGTTCAGGTATTTTTCATTTTAAGTCTTTTATACATCAGGTAAACTCTCAGGTAAATCCCATCTGATGCCTATATTATCATGTTTTTGTCACTTTTTGTCCATCACTTTTTAAAAGTTCCATCAATTTTTTTGCATCAATAATATCTCAATTACTGTCAGCTGCTTCAACAAGATTAATATTCATCACACTGAAAAGGATAACTTTCAAGCTTATGCATAGAAAACAAAAATAAAAATCATATTTTTGGTAAGGTCTTTCAGCACCATTGAAGTTTAACCCACCCTATCCTCAAAATACAAAGAAGATATAGGATACTCTTCAGCAATAGGCCTAAATTCAGCACAATCATGCTTAAGCTCATTGAAAACAGCGGACTTCAACAAGCCTCACACTGCACTGGATTTACAATCAGCATTAAAAATACATCAGAACATTACTTTAAAAACAGTGGTTTAGACACCTATTTTAAAAGCTTGGGAAAATAGAATGATTTTTGCTTGACAATTATATAGCAACAGAAGTGCAGCTGGGTGCCTGGGCCTTTCTAGAAATATAGTTTGGCAAGCATTGTGCAGGGGAAAAGGCTTAAATATACGTTGCATTTATTTGTAACTTCCCATCTAAGTATGTTTTATAATCAGACTCATTCCCACTCTGTTCTACCCCAGTAACCAATGTCAGAAACTAGAATGCAGTAAAGTGAGCACCGACCTCTATGAAGCCAGACTACCTATCAGTAAAGCATTGAATGATTCACCAGAGCAAGATGGCTTCCCCATTGTAGCTGTAATTCCAGTCTCCTCTCCACTAGCAACATTCCCTTTGCTAATGTCTTCGTGAAGAGAGAAGTCAGAGGTGGTCCGTAGTAAACTACAACAAAGTTCTTTTGAACAAGATTGTAGCTGATTTATTTTGGGACTTTTAATATTTAAATACGACAAATATGTGGTTTAAGAGAGCAAATGTGAAAGGAAAATCAGAAAGAAACATTCAACACCCCTGAAGTCTTGGCTCTTGTTCTCAAAATAGTACTGTCAACAACTAGGAGCAGGTGGCTGTCTGGGTGGGTTTTTCTGATATTTATTTGCATTGAAAAAGCTACAGTGTTACCTAGGGTTATTCTAAGGCATCAATCAAGTACTTCCACCTTATTTGGCATTAATAAAGAAAGAAAACTAAGATCATGGCATCTGGTCCTCTCACTTCCTGACAAATAGATGGGGAAGAAATGGAGGTAGTGACAGATTTTATTTCCCTGGGCTCCAAGATCACCGCAGATGGGGACTGCAGCCAAGAAATTAAAAGACGCTTGCTCCTTGGGAGGAAAGCTATGGCAAACCTAGACAGCATACTAAAAAGCAGAGACATCACCCTGCCAACAAAAGTGCATATAGTCAAGGCTATGGTTTTCCCAGTTGCAATGTATGGCTGTGAAAGCTGGACCATAAGGCTGAGCGCAAAAGGATTGAGGCCTTTGAATTGTGATGCTGGAGGAGACTCCTGCAAGTGCCTTGGACCACAAGGTGATCAAACCAGTCAGTCCAAGAGGAGATCAACCCAGATGGCTCTTTAGAAGGCCAGATCCTGAAGATGAAACTCAAATACTTTGGCCACCTAATGAGAAGGACTCCCTGGAGAAGAGCCTAATGTTGGGAACAACACATGGCAAAAGAAGAAGGGGATGGCAGAGGATGAGGTGGCTTGATGGTGTCACTGAAGCAGTTGGTATGAGCTTAAGTGTACTACGGGGGATGGTGGAGGACAAGAAGGCCTGGAGAAATGTTGTCCATGGGGTCGCGATGGGTGGGACAAGACTTTGCGACTAACAACAAAGATAAAGCAGGATTAATGGGTCCACTTTGGCTAACTTTTCCTTAAGATAGATAGCACTAAGCACACTGATGATGCTATAAATTGAGGAGACACAGACTGGAAAAGGTTTAGAAAGAAAAGGAAATAGGGACAGAAAAGACTTAATAGCACAGATAAAGCAATAATTAGTGAATTAATTCATTATTCACAGGTTTAATTCATTAGTCACAGGTTTCAGAAGACTTTTCTTGATCCAAAAATCTATTTGGAATGGTGTGTCACTGAAAAAAAGTATTTGAGGCAATTTGGAAAACTGGGAAATCTCGGTTGAAGGTACCCTGGGCTCACTTCCTGGAAAATCTCAGGCAGCAAAGTAGATCTGCTGTTGCCTCCACTTTTATTTTTCCAATATGCTCTATTTGCATATTGGAAAAATAAAACAAATATTAAACTCCAAAACTCTCCATGCTCTCTCTTCTTTACAGGAAACCAAACCCAATCATGTGCTCTTTGGAACTTTTTGCAGCCCAGGGAAGTGGGCAGCCTGCAACAATTTACAAAATCTGAGCTGTATAATACTGGCTTACACTAGACAAAAATTAGCCAAGCAATTCACACAGATGGTAATATTGTTACCAATGATTATATTATTTATCCCTTCTTCAAAATGGATGAAATGAATTTCATCCAATATACTTTTTAAAATCAATAAATGTATGTTAAAGGCTGTATTGGTAAAGAAGCCACGAAAGGAGCTCCCCATGGGTCAGTTTCTTCCTGTATTATTTAACATCTACATGAAACTGTTAAAAGGAATCATCTACATTGACACCAGTATACTGATCACATACAGCTCTGCTTTTCCTTTTTAATTCCATCAGGTGATACTGTAGATCAGTGACTGACTGGATAAGATCTAATAAACTGAAGCTCAAACCAGACAAGATTGTGATACTGTTAGTGGGTGTCTCTTCTGACTGGACACAGGGTGTTTATCCTGTTGCACACCCTCCAAAGGATTGTAGTTTGGAGGTTTTCTGGGAGCTATCTTTACCTCTTGATGGCCTCAGTGACATAGAATGCTTCTATTTTCTTCAGCTGATGACCCAGCCATGCTCCAGCTGGGCAGTTTAAGAAGTCTATGTTCCAGTAACCTCCAGTTTAGATTGCTGCAATACAGTTTGTGTGAGGCTACCTTTGAAAACTGTTCAGGAGGTGCAGATTGTGTAAAATGTGGCAAATAAATTAATAGCTGGGGCCTGAAATATGAGTATATAGCATCAATTCTGGCCCATTTGCACTGGTTGCCTGAATGTTTCTAAGTCCATCTGAAGGGATGTTTTAACTTATAAAGCCTTAGGTGGCTAATGAATGAAATACCTGACAGAGCAGTTCTCCCAGACACTATGACCCTCCCAGACAGTATGATCAACAACCCTAACCCCCGCTCCATATCCACCCTATGGTCTTCTTTGTGGGACACTTAGAAGGTGGCAACACTGGCCTTCTCAGTGCAGGTCTGCCAATTCTCTCCCCACTGAAATTTACCTGGAACCAGCACTGTTACCTTTCTGGCAGCAGGTTCCAACTACCTTCTACTCCTAGGCATTTGATGGAATATGATGGGGTATTTATGTCAGCTGTTTTTGTAGGGTCTAGTACTTTATAGTAACTGTCTAGCTGTTTAAAGTATTTTGAAACAAACACATATTTTAATATAATGATGTGCATGTGGGCCTCAAATACTTTTCTTATCTGGGCAGAACCCCTAGAACACAGGAGGAAGCAAGACATCTGAACCATATTTGATCTGCTATATGTATAGGTACCCATTATTCAAATCAGGAAGCTGAGAAGAAGCTGGATACACTGTAGCCAAGAGATCCACTGCTAGATTCTCCTTTTGTGGCTCACCTGCCATCACCCTTGAAAACAAAGGAAGTTGTTCTCTTCCTCTAGTAAATTCTGCTCAATGCCACAGTGAGGAAGTTTGAGACCCTTTCCGGCTCAACAAGTCTATTATTAGTGAAGAAACTGTGCAAGGCCAAAAGCAGCTGCAGCAAGCACACAGAAATGGAAATCTTTTTCATAAATCTCCAATTACTGCAGTTTGTTGTGCCAGTAAAACGAATTCAACTGAAGCCAAATATAACAAATCAGTGCCATAGAAATTCAACTTAGGGAGCAGGCCATAGTGGTAGTAGAGAAGGGGCTCCGCAGTCGCTAAGGTCATTGTGACCTAGACTCCTGCATCATTCAATTGTTTTCACATTTTATTGTGTTATTACACATTACACCACATGGAATGCACCAATGAATCAGTAAATCATCCTAGTACACTTAATGGGTATGTTAACACAAAAGTCTTTTAAAATGTTGCAGATCAGTTACATGTACACTCTAGGTATTTTACATAAAATGGAATGCCTATTCAGTTAATTAGGAAAAAGTGTCTGGTTATGATATATTTTGACTATATTGGTAGTATACCACACACTGCCCTCTTGCTTCTTAACTTGGCAATAATTTTAGTCAACACACTAATCACTCCTTCTGGTTAGGAGTGTTCTGCAATCTGACCATCTTGTAAATTGCCCTTTCAGAAAGAGAAAATATAATCTGATTTCAAGGTTATTTCAAGAAAACTCTTGGTTTGTTTTGCAGTTTAAGAAGTTGATTGATTTGAATTTTTAAACTATTTTGTTTAAGAACACGGTACAGCATACTAGAGGCTTGCGCTGTTGCCAGCTTTTGATAGTCTTCAGGAGTTTGCTGGGCAATCAGATCTTAATGTTCTATGGACAGGCTGGCAAACAGCCATTTCCTGGGTGGGTTACAAAATCTCAGGTTTCTTGCTCTGGAGGACTTCAACACCCACAGGGCTCTGTTTTACAGAATTTGCTTGTGATTCAAGGGACCTCTGGCACAGCTGTGGACTATTTTATGTGATACCAGGTAAGCACATGAAGGAGGACATGGTTTGAACCTGAAAATAGGCAATGGCCTGATTATTAAAGGTACAAGAGAAACCATTATCATGGTCAGATCATTAACAGTAAAAAGCACTAGTTCTTGTGATTTCCTGCTCCTGTAGAAGAGACAGGTAAATGAGCAAGGTTAATCTACACTCAGATTCAGAACCAACTGGATTTCAAAGGATCTTTGGGGAATACATTCATTGAGCTTGAGTGGTACTGCTTAATTTAGCTCGAGTAACGCAGAAGGTAAATCAGAACCTACTGGCAGATCTCTAGCTATCTGAAGTTGGCTGGTAAAATTTCTGACTTATCATTCAACAGTAGTGACAATAAAGTGGCTTTTCTCCCATCCCCAAAATATACTTCTAAAACGAAGTTGGGTGCAAGTGTGATCAGGACTGCACATCGGTGTGAAAGGATTCAACCATGAGTTGAGATCAGTTTTGGTACTCAAAACAAATTCCTTGTCTCAGAATTCTTTAAGATGGGACTACGGTATCATTTTTAGCAGGGCTGAACTGACTTTGAGCCAGGATGTTGGGAGCCAAGTTACATGTTAGAAATGAGCAGCACCACTCCCCAAAGTGCCCCTTGAACTTGTGGCTCAGTGAGAAGCTTGCTTTGTTTCTTCTTCACAGATCCCAGTCAAGAAAGGAAAGAAGGGAATAAACTAGACTTATCTGCAGCCTTCTGAAGCACCCCTCAAGGCTGCAGAATAGTTTGGAGCTGTGTTCCTGCCTCTATCCCTTCTGTAAAGGAGCTTCACCTGAGGCCTTTGTGAGCCAGATAGAGAGGCCCAGTAAGTCGAAGATTCTTTAATTCCAAGTAAATACCATTTTCTCCTGGCTTCATTTTACAGATGTCAAAGTTCTAATAAAAACAAACTTGATCCTGAAAGCCTGAAGTCTTCCTACCCATTTATTCAGGGTCATTTGGGCCAAAAAGAGAGGGCAACTTTGAGAAAAAGTAAATTATGTTAATATGTTAATCTTAATATGTTAGACTCCTAATATGTTAGAAACCTAGAGAGGCCATGGTAGTTTGACTTAAAAGGTCTCAGGTGACAACACTGGGAAAGACATCTGTGACAACTTCTGGATTCATGCAAAATGACAGCCTATGATTTAATGTGTTCATTAGTATGGATGTGCTCACACATCACAACAAGCTAGAATCAACAATTGGCTAAATAAGCCATATTTTAGCATTGTGTTTGAACCAAGTCTATGAGGCTTAGTATCAGTTGTTGAGTCCTGAAGTATTTTTATGTGTGCAGTTGGAACTACAGGTTAAGTACAGTGGTACCTCAGTTCATGATCACCTCAGTTCATGACCAAATTGGTTCCCGAACAAAAATTTCAGAAAAATTTTGCCTCCGTTTACGAACTCCGCACTGGGTGACAATGATCGCAACCATGTTCCCACACAAGCACAAGCACGATTGTGGCCCTCTTCCCTGCATGAGCATGATTACCATTATGCCCATTTTCCCTGCTCGCGGTCGCAGGCAGACCTGCGGTTACTTGCTGTGAAATATTATTCAATAATAATATTGAATAATGGCTCCAAAGAAAATGCAGATCATGCATGGTGATAAAAAGAACATGCAGAGCGTTAATGAAGGTGACAAGAACGTGCAGAGCAAGAATGGTAATAAGAAGGTTTTGAAGATAATAACCATTGAATTGAAGAAGGAAATTGTAGAAAAGCATGAATGTGGTATTCGTGTGACTGATCTGGCCTCTGAGTACAAGATGGTGAAGTTGTTACTTTGTTTCAAATTTTTGTGATTAAAGAAATATTTACAGAACAGATTAACCTTATTTACATTGAACCTTATGGGTAAATTTGACTTGGTTTGCGACCAATTCGGGTCGCAACCAGAGTCATGGAACAGATTAAGTTCATGAACCAAGGTACCACTGAATAGACTGTTAGCCACAAACATCCCATGTTCTGTTGTTGGATTGTGAACTCTGAGCAGTTTTAAATATGGGTTGTTGCTATCTGCAAACCCAGAATTATGCATTGTTTCATCAAATAGAAGCACCAGACAGGAGCGGTAAAAGAAAAACAAAAACATTTGCAACTCTATATGTCAGTATTTCAGAGCTGAAAATGCATGGTTCGATTGGCGAAGTGACTCAAAGTGCAGTCAAAAAGGAACTGAGGGACTGGGTGGGAACCCCCCCCCATGCTACCTGGATGTGGGCAGGTAGGGTTCCTGCCCACTCCATGGCGCCAAGCTTTGGAAGTTTCTCTGATCAAGGCCTTGAGCTTCATGGCAAAGCCCATGTCTGTGACTGCACAGAGACCACGAAGAACATGAGTCAGTTCTGGGTAAAGCAAGAAATCATGGACTCTCATTACATGTGAACTAGGTCCATCTCAAGGTAGATAGTCCAACTAATTATAAAAGCAACTCTTTCTAGTCCAGAAATGCATTAATAAAGAATGCTCTCTCCTCCAAGAGAATGATGTCCATGCTGGTAAGACCCCTTTAACCTGTCTCTCTTTAGTAGAAAAGCACTTGATGGGCAATTAATTAGCTACTACAATGAGTATTACCATGCTAGCTCCAGATAGTGACCAGAAATACTTTGGAGTTCAATAAGCACTAGGTTCACAAATGTTTTTGAATTATACCCAGTAGTTTTTATAGGCTGCTTTGAAGCCCTGAGAGCTAGAAAAACATCTCTCCATCAAGCCAGCCTGGTAGATAAATATCCTTGTCAAAAAGATAACCAGATTCAAATTCCCATGCAGCTTGTATGCCAAATTCAGTTCTTCGTTGTTTTCTACCCCCCTCTCCTGCATACCTGAGAAAGTCTGGTCCTTTAGCTTTACAGAGCGTCTGTCTTTAAGTTTTGCTGCAGTGCTACAAATTATTCTTCATGGAATCAGATTAAACAATGAACTGCCCTCTTGCAGAAGGTGACAAAATTGACACCTCTCCCCCAATAAATCTACAACAGCTGCTTCTAGAAGTAAGCAAACATATCTATCCCTACAGATGTGTACTGTGAGGTGTAAGGGTGTAAAATGTAATCTTAGTATAAAAATCACTTAAAATTGTAGCATAACAACTCGGGCTAGATTCTTAGAGCTGGATCATACGTGCATTGAATATGTAAAATAAGCCAGCATGGAATTAACAGCTTTTTGGTTTGCATATCGCCAGCTGTTACCACAAACAGAATTCTTTCCAATGGAATCTTTTCAAACTTTCAGCTGCCAATTATCAAGTGGTAAGTAACCAAATGAAGATAAACACTGAGAGCCAGTGCAGTGTAGTGGTTAAGAGTGCAGGGCTGGGACACAGATCTGGGTTCTAATCCCCATTCAGCCATGGAGCTCACTGGATGACTTTGGGCCAGTCACAGACTCTTAGCCCAACCTACCTCACAGTGTTGTTGTGAGGGTAAGGTTGAGTGAATTATGTAAGTCACCTTGAGTTCCTTGAAAGAGAAAAAGGTAGGATATAAATTTAACATATATACATACATACATAGGATATACAGATACCTGCAAATTAATCCATAAATGTGAGTTGAAGTAGTTGTTCCAGCGTTTAAATCTGCTTTTCTTATGAATAGCATATAGCATTCTCTTATATTTAATATCCATTATACTGTTCTACAACAGAACTAGAAGCAAAGTTTTAGCCTCACTAATACTATATTTAAAGCACTGAACTGTATTTTCTAGATTCTGGGTAAGCAGTTAATCTTTTCAGAATAGTTTTACTCTCGGGAAGCCTTTCTCAGCAAGGTGAATAACTTTGTACAGTTCTGATGTCAGCGTATTTTGTCCTGGGTAATGCGTAATATTAAATTATTTTTAATAAATAAATTTCCCACATAAAGCATTCTGGCACTATATATTATTCTATTATAGCCCTTTAAGAAACTGACACAATTTTAAATTTTAAAATCAGGAAGTAGAAATCAGCATTACTAATTCTACAAAGTAAGGTGAAATCCATTTATTTCCCATAAATCAGGCATCCAAAGTATGTATTTTCAGCTTTGAAAAGATCACAGAGTTGACAGAGATCACAACTCTGGCTTTTATCCTTGCTGCACACTTATTTTAGTGTCAACTAGCAGTTGCTGAGAGACAGCTGTAGGCTTCAATATGTTTAGAACAGCACATAAACAGAAGGCATAAGATATGTCTGATTTCGTTGCACATTTATGCTACAACAGAACAAAACAGTGCAACAGAAATTTCAGTAGCTGACAGAGCTCAGCATTAAGCATCTACCAAACCTACTGGAGTAGTCAGCTTTCACAAGCTCTAGAGCCACTGTACTTATTATCTTCACTGCATTTCTTTAGATTTATTTTTCAAGTGCTTATCTGAAGATTTTAATTTCTCAAAAACCACTTCCTAGCATTATACCTCTTCAAAGGTCAAGTTTAGGATTATTACATGGAACATAGCCACTGTCCTGCTTGCTCCACTTGCAATCTGCTGGCCTTTCAATATTTTTTCTTTAAAAATGATACTTTTAAAATGCTAAGTATTCTCCCTTTAAGCATTCTAGTAGAACATTTAGTTTACTCATCCATAGATCCAACTGATTTCAATAGCAAAAATCCAAAATTCTGAACAGCAACACAGAGAATGTAAAACATTACACAGACACCTTCCTATGTACCAAATCCATAATCACACAGCATACAAAACACAAGGATACCCTACTAGAGAATATAGTATGCCAGATTTATACTCTATTTCAGGGGTCTCAAACTCAACTTACCTGGGGGCCGCTGGAAGTAGAGTCTGGGTGAGGCTGGGCCACATCAAGTATTCCACCCCCGCGGTGGTGGTGGGCCGCTCATCCGGAGGCTGGCCCGGGCGCCACCGGCGCTTTGAAGGCCACAGGGCCCCTCCCCTGTGCCCTACCCGTCCCGGCAATTGGCCCGCGGGCCGCGAGTTTGAGTCCTCTCCTCTATTTCTACTAATACTCTATTTGACATACAATTCTGTTTTGGGACTTCATTTAATTTTTGAAAATACAGACAATTAACAGTAAATCTCAGAACTAAGATTGTTTTTAAAAAATAGAAGCTCTTATAACTTACAGTCAGTGTTTGGCCTTGCTACTAAAATACAGCAAAACTAAAATTAGTGAGAGCTTCTCTGCAGTCTGTTTTCTACAGGGCAGTTCATTCAAAAGTAAACTAAGACGCATTTGTCAAAGCCAAACTACAAGATTCTTTAATCTCTTCCCCTAATTAAAATCAGTTTTGGGAGCTGCCATCAAAAACAGAAGAGATAATGCTTAACTCTTCCCCTTTCTGTAGCTTGTCTGCAGAGAATTGTACCCCAGGCACATTTTCTCCCCACAAGGCAAAAAAACAACAGGCTTAGCTTAGTCCAAGCTGAACAAAAGATGTCCTTGCTTAAAGACAAACATATGACTTTCTGCATGCTGTTCGAGTCAAATACAGCAGTGTCCCTGGTTGCTTTTGCTTTAAAGCTTAACTAATTGTGCTCAGCCAATCACTGCCCTGGAAGTAGTCAGCAGGTTCCCCCTTCCTGCAGTCCAAACATCTTGGTACCTGCTTACTGTAGATATCAACATTAGAAAGGAAATATAAACTCTGAGGCAATGCTGGGGTAACCCTTTGTATGCATCTATCAGGAGGATTTCCCTTCCTCTGCCCATCTCCTCTGTCAATGGCATCTACATGTTTATGAGCACCTACATTCACTTTCTGTCTTTTACCATGCACTGCAAAATCTCATGGGGCCTCACTGGTTATATAATACTTTTACAGCATATAAAAATACTGCCACTCACCTTAATACTCCTGAATTACATCTCTTATGTTGTAAACCACCCAGAAAGCTTTGGCTACAGGCAGTATGGAAATGAAATGGATGATGGTGATGTTCTCATATTAAAGACTGGAAAAAGGACCAAGAGAAGCTTATGCTCAAGCCTAAAGTGTATTTGCAACTATGCAAGAATTTCAAACCAGGTCTCTTGCATCTAACACCTTACATACCGCTCACCTTTTCAATTTAATCGAATGATTAAATTCAGCTTTATGAAACTGACTGCAGCAGTTGTCACCAACCCTCATTAAAAGCATTCCATTACTACATATCTAAAATAACATTAAAATGTTTGTCTTGACATAAACTTAGTAATGAACATTACACAATCGTTTGTGAATGCTACTGAAGCTTTAATCACAATTGACATGGATGTTATATCCATGGTTAAAAATGGACAGTTGCTTTATGCCAGAGGTAAGCAACCTGACACCTTCCACTTAATTTTAGACTACAACTCCTATAATTCCTGGCCGCAGACCATGTTGGTTGGGTTTATGGAAATTGTAGTCCAAAACATCTGAAAGGCAGCTCGTTGCCTACCACCATACTAATTCTCAGTTATGCTACTACAAATAACTAAACAAATGATTTTAATTATGTAGTATCTAGGCACAGAACTGAAGGCAATGCCATGTTCAGTTGTGAAGTAATACCAATTTCTCTACTATTTGACTGTAAGTGGCTACTTTTCTAATGTTTAGAAGGATAACTTTTTTTCTATTTAGCAAAAACAAACAAGAGTCTTGTGACATCTTACTAACAAATGTATGACGGCATAAACTTTTCTGGACTAGAGTCCACTTTGTCAGATGAAATTTGTTCATAAAAGCGTATGCCATCATAAATGTGTTAGTCTTTAAGGTGGCATAAAGCACTTTATTTTTACTGATTGTGTCTCCCCTGCCCCCCAAGGAATGTTTCTAAGATTCTAAGATTACTTTCTTCACTTACGCAAGAAATTGAATGTGAACCATTTCATCAGATTTCAGATGCTCTATCTTCAACAGTCTCCAGCTGCCTTGATGTACCATTCAAGACTAGATATGGATCTAGTTGCTTCATCCAAGATCCATATCTAGTTTGTATTAGATCATTGTTGCTCCTTGCAAAAATGAGTATGCAACATGTACAATCAGGAAGAAAACAAAATAAGACACGGTCTATTTGCTATATCTTTGCTTTGTCTGCATTTTAGATTCAACCTACACAATGTAGAAAGCAGCTTAATGTATCCTCGATGTCTTTTTCATTATGATTTTTCCACAGCAACACCACCTCAAAGTTGATAGTTACAACTGAGTTATGGGTGCCAATGTAGAATCTGCCACAGCATTTAAAGGGGAAGATATACATTCCCTGTGAGAACTAAATTGTGTTTGACTTGGGGTTAGGTTATACAACAAAAGTAGGATATCAAAAATGGGATGTGACAGATTGCACAGAACTCAAGAAATTAGGCAGCTGTTTCATTATATAGTTTGATGTTCCACATACATTACGAAGCCAAAAGCATATTAGAGAGTGCTGCACAAATCTGTATGTTCAATTTTCAGCTAAGGCATGACCAAAAAATAAAAATCACACTATTCTTTCACAACAAAGAGAATTCAAGATAAATCAACATGTCCATTTCGTCAGATGAACTGACTTTAAATTTAACTGCATAAAGATGCTGCTAACAGCAATGCACAGACACTTCAAGAAGTCTGGCAATTTGGCAGTCCTGTCACAACAACAAAACTGTACCTTGCTTCTATGGCAAGGCTTATAGTCAACAACCCCAAAGCTGTGTCTCCATCTTCCATGATTGCCAGTCATAGGTAGAAGGATACAGGAAGGGAGGCTCCAAGATACCCAATGCATCTTAAACTAAGAGTGGAGTGATATGAGTTGACCCAGCAATTTACAGTTTCAAATACCAAGCAGTGGCTCTTATCTATCAGATTACATGGCTGAACTGTGTGCATCAGTGCTACAAAGCCTTTCTACTCCTTGTTCATGAGGAAGTTCTCACATTTTTGTCTCCAATAGGAAGATTCTCCAAATGAAACTGCTAGCGGTTCCATCTTTTCCTTTAACAGCACCTCCTTCTCCCCTCTTCTCCACTGCATAGATATATTTAAATGGAAATATTTCCTACATCAGTATATGACCTCATGGTGTTTTAACAGTACTTAATAAAGCCAAATTCATTAAACATCTACTCCAAATAGTTTCATACAATGGTAATGACATTTTATACCTCTTTTCAATGAGTCAAGACTTATTTAATATGATTCTAATGTGACAGATAACTTGTAAAATGCTCCTTGTACTGACATAAGACAACCATCTCAGTTTTTCCAGTCAGACTGCTTTTAGTGCTATCAATCAAAAGGCAATGAACAGATATGCAATCTTTCCTGCCTTAACAAGTTGTTTGTGGAAAGGAAAAAAAGATGGAAGCAGAGGGAAAACACAGGATGGTATAAATCGAAGACTACATCTGGAAAAGCTTGGGAATGAAACAGGGTGACTCTACAACAAAAGCCTGTTCCTTTGTTCCACTGGTGGGATCTTAACCCTAATCTTCTACTGGCATAGTAGCAGGTGGTATAGTAGTGCACACTCCAAAAGCAAATGTGCCACAAAGCATGACTATTGGCATCTTTCTCATGCTTTGTGTCAAGATGCATTAGAACTTAACTGGAAGGTGATGTATAAACACTGTGCATCAGATTTTTATCTCAAGCCTAGGAACTTTTTACAAATCCAATGCTACCAACCACGAGCCTTTATTTGTAGTGCCAGATTTTATACAAACCAGGACTCATAGAACTGAGTTCTTCCCTGAGACAGGGAGTTATAGTCATTCTTAGCAGGAAATCAAATACACAGAAGCTGAGAACAGAGCAAACTGCAGAGCTTGGGTCAGCTGAAGGCAAAGCATAAAAGCCAAGAAACTGCTCGTGCATTATGACCAATAGATTATTCTGGGGCAGATGCTCATAGAACCAGATACCAGTTTCCAGTGCCTAGGATCATAGTTGGTCAGTCTCTGACCAATGTCTCAAATCTGGAATTAATATTTCCCCCAAAGTCATCATTTAAAGGCAATGTTTTTGCACAGTGGCCATATTCACACATAACAAGAAAACAAACTCCCAGTTTACTGAAAACAAGCAAGGGGCTAGAACATGCAGCCTGTTTACATTTCCCTTCACTCTGCAGATAAATAGTCTGTATCACTGCATATGTAGTGTGAGAACGAGTGGCCTAATAGAACCCAGTAAATTTGATGACTGAGCAGGAATTTGAACAAGGATCTTAAACACAGAACTCCGACACTAACCACTACACTTTTTTGCCCATTGTATCCCAGAGCACCTGTTTAATCCAATTTCCACACCCAATTTGCAAATAAATCATGGATCCATGCTTATATTTATCCTTATTTATCTTTCCCTCTGCGTCCTATTCCTCCTTCTGTTATCTTCCAGGTACCAAACTTTGCAGTGTAAGCTGCACAAAGTCACAGGTGGAGCAGGGTGTTACTACAGACTTGCTGAAGCAGTTAATGGCAAAGTACAAGACTGACATTTGAAATAACAGGCTTGGGTAAATAGAAATCTTATTTTTTGTGCTGAGTGTCATCTAACTTAAGTTTTAAATAATTTACAAATGTGTACTGACAAAACAAAAAAAGAGAAAAGCATCTGACAAAAGAAAGGAAGACTGGAGATGTCAAATCTTGCTGCAAAAGAGAAGTTCATGTTTGCTTAAAGAAAACTGTAGTCCTTTTGTGTGTGCAAGTGTTGGTACTTAATTGTAACAATTCGTTCAAGGTATACAATTAAGTATTCTGCAAGAGTCTATAAAAGGAGAAAATGTAATATTGCGATGCAGGAATTCACCAATTTGCTTTATTTTCAAATACATAGCATTTGCTGCTACATCTGTGATGTTAATGGAAATACTTCCAAGTAAATTAGTTAACAGTCTAGGATTACTTTAATAAATCATAATTGGGAGGGTCATTTGTCACACCAACCAACTCAGTGTGCAAGAAGAGGGGGAAGAAACAACACTGCCACAAATACATGGCAGTGCTGTTTCTTCATACAAAGCCATTCTCTCGGCTGTTCATGTTCATCACCACCTTTTCTGGAAGAGCTAAGCAAGGTATCATGGTGCAACTTCTGGTGTTCCTTCTACAGAAAAAAGTATAAAGCAGGGAATAATGTGAAGAGAAACAAGGATCACCTAGGGAGGGTACCACAGCTCTCCTCACAAACACTTTTGTGCAATGCACTATGTGTGTTCTGGTATTCTGTCTAAGAGAAAAGCATGGGGAAGTAATGCTGGAGGAAGTTAGGCAGAGACTGAATTGCTGAGGGTGTTAAACCATTCATGCAAACTGTTATGCCAAACTACATACCCAAAGTTCAGCTCTTTCTATGCAACTGGAACAGTACATGTAATGGTGGTTCTTCTTGTATTTAAAGCACATCAAGTTTGGCCTTCCAATAAAATGTTTCTGGAGCTTAGATAAATCTACTCTGTACAAACATGAAATATTAGCCAACTGCTATGTCAGTAGCTGCTGGCTATCATATGTACCTGAGTCAAAATTAGAGTAACCCAACGACTGATTGGAATCCAGCCAGATACCACAAAAAGCTTAGCCAAAATTTAAAACACAACTTGTTATAGAGATAGACTTTCATTTATTTTAGGCTTTTTATAGATATATACATACATGAACAGCCTATGCAAAATTCTATAGAAAATGTGAGTCATCTGATTATTAACCCAGATAATTACAATTCTTTGACCAAGAGTAATAAAAGGGAACAAAGTGACTACCACTCTAGCAGATTTTTATCATAATCACAATAATCCTTGCCATTGTCATTATCACTTTCTAATGTCAGATTACTAAATCTCTAAGTACTTTTTAAAATTCACCCCAAGTATCACAGTAAAAAGACAGGTTCCAACGCTTCTGACAAAGTGGGTTTCAGCACATGAAAGCTTCTATCACAATAAACGTATTAAGTTTTTAAGGTACCAAAGGGTCTCTTTTCATTGCGACATTAAGAGAAGTACAAGCAAAAGTAAAACAAAAAAAAACCCTTATTGCACTATTTCATGCATTCTATTAGAATAGCCTTGCAAGCAGGTTTGCAAAAAAAGGTTACTAGCATACCCTTTCTGACTTGGTGCACATGTAATGTCCATTCTTGTGTTACACAACCCAGGGACTGCTCTGACCACATAGGGGCATGCAAGATGACTTCTGCTTGCTTGCCACTTCTGAGAGCCAGCATGTACGCATGTGTTCATAAATATCCTACAGCTTGTTAACCATGGATTGTTTGATCATGTTAACTGGGTCTTTTACTAAGTTACCTGTTAATTAATGCAACTCATTTGTGCCATTTTAGCAGCCTATAAACAAAGTTATACAAAAGTTAAACTTCCAAAAAGAGCTACTTATGGGATTTTCTGTCTCAGCAATTAATGTAATTTAGCTTTGGATACGAATCATCTTGGTTTCTGGGGGTCAAGAAAGATATTGGGTGGGTTCACACAACAGGACAAGCCACAGTGAATTTTTATCACTGATAGTCTGTCACGTCATCTGAACACTGCCATTGTATTTCAGGGTGGTATGTTTGGTATTTAGAAACCACGAACAGAAACAGTGGTCTGTTCTATGCTTTATCAGGACCACAACAGTTCACTGTGTTGTCCAAACACAGAAAATACAACCCATTGTGGTACTAAGGCCAGAAGGTACTAAGCAGCTAGCCAAGGAGCAGCACTGACTGCTGCCACTTTGCAGAGGTCAGAGGTGTCCATGTTCTGCCTGCCTCCTGTCCTAAAGATCTTCTCTGGAGCAGGGGTGGCCAATGAGCAGTGCCATTTAGCTGATTTCCCCACCACCCCCTGTACCACACCTGACAGCAGGAGGGGGGAATACTCGATTGGGTGGCAGTGCTCAATGGGGTGATGTGCCACTCAGCTGATTCCCCCACAGCTCCTCACATGTGGGAGGAGTGAAAAAGAGCTGGGTTGGTTGGGGGTTGCACCCTCAGCTGCCCCCTCCCATTCTGGGGGGGGGGGCAAGCACCCCCTGTCACTTATGCTTGCCAGAAAGGCACTTGTGGGCAACACAGTTAGTGGTTCCGCTCTTGCAAAGGGGATTGAGCCAGGAAATCAGATACATGGAGCTGTCCCCAACCAGGTACTGCAGCTCAGCTGGTTTTCCACCCTCAGGTGCATAGCGGGGGAATCAGCTGAGTGACACTGCTCCTTTCTGGAGGCCTGCCCAACTGATTTCTCTCCCTTTTGCCTGAGTATGGATCAGGCAAACATGTTACCCTGCTCCAGCAGTCCCCTTTGGAGCAGGAAGTGAGGGTGCCTGATCAGCTCCCTCATCCTCTTTACTCCATTTCAGGGAATAAGCCCTGGTTATGCAACAAACTTCTTGCCAGCAGTGGTGAGCTGAATTTGGCTTGCAATCACAGCTGTCAAAAGCAGGAGCCTAATTCCTGCCCACAGTGTCTCCTAGATATTGCCTGTAGGAAGACTAGGACTAAACTAGGAAGGAGATGGTGGAATGGAGAAAAGTTACCACCATGAGCCCAACTTTCAGGCACACAGAGGTAAAACAAACAAAACAAAACAAAAACTAAACACCAAACCCTGTGAACTGTGGTAACTGCACAGGATTGCTTATTGTAGCAGGTGAACCCAGGCACTATCTGTTGTTCCACAGACAGCAAAATATCTTTGGCTACCCTGTGCTTGTGTAAGGTGGGGTGCAAAAAATTTGGACTCTCTACCACCCAAAGGCACCCAAGCCCTATCCAGTGTCTTCCCAAACCCTAAGCCCCTGTTCTTTCCAAAAACAAAAAAACAACGGTAGCATTTAAAAAAGAAAAATGTCTAGGAAGGGGTTCTATGGTTCCTACCAACCAACATGTCAAAGAACTTCTTATGAAGCAGTGCTTGATGGCTCCTGCTTGTTTCCTGGGATGCTCTAAAAACAGGGTTCCTATAGAAGGTACCATAAACCTTGCTTCTAGGGTATTCTTTCTTGCCTATAAGATTCCATGAAATAATCCGAAAAGTAGCCAGTGGTCAGAGTAGTTAGGGTAAGGAACAGCCTGAAGACTTGTCTCTCCAGAAAGTCTTTCAGAGTAATCTCTCTGTGTGAATTGTATATAAAAGTACATGTGTGTGCATGCATGTACAGGTGTGGCCCTCAACACCTTAGAACACCAAAAACAATCCTTAGTGTTTTTAAGGGTTTTTTTAATGACTAATCTAAGGGTGTTAGCCCATGAAAGCTATCTTCCATATTTTTGCTGCGACAGACTAGCCCAACTACCACTCTGCAAGATTCTCAAGTAATTTAGATAAACTTCCCCATCTGCTCACCTGCAGGCACTCTTTACTTGCCATAGACAAATGAATACAAGTGGAACTCAGGTAAAATTACATAAATCAGTGATACGTGAGCGGGGCACTCCATGTGTTTTGGCCTTCAGCTCGTATCAGTCCTAACCAGCACAGCCAAAGGTGAGGCATAATGTCAGCTGTAGACCAAGACATATCTGGAGTGCCTTGAGCTATTCACCCATACTGTAAACAGGTACTTTAAGGATTATCTAATGGAAGCCAACTCAAAGGCCAAATTTGCTATCTAGCAAACAACCTGGGAGAGGGGCAAATCCATAGCTTCATTTAAAATATCAATTCATATTAATTCAAACATACATGAGCCCTCTTCCCTTCCCAATACCATACCATTACAAGTATTTTGCTACCTGGTGCTAATGGGGGAAATCACTTCTCAATACACATAGCAGCTTCAGAAGTTCAATTTTCTCTATTTTTTCAGCACTTAAAAATTAAAATTATATTCATGAAACAACTAAGGGAACAAAAATGGCTATACCTCATACATTTTAGAGAAGTTATTTAGCTGGAACACACAGAATAGATAATTATCCAAAATATATAAAACATTAATAGATAGGTTAAGGGAACAGAGGTAACTAAAGACAAACGGGAAAGTGGATTTAATCTAACATCTTAGAAAAGCAACGAAATTGCATCTGTTCAAAAATGTGTACAAATGTATACAACTTCTAGAAAAAGCTTCTAAAAATAACACATGGTATTAGGCACTAGCCAGATTCTCTAAGATGTTCCCAGCAGTAAGGGGTAGGTGTTGGAGGTGTAATAGTAGATGAACTTTTGTCCCACAGAATATTGGAAGATAATAAACAGCACAAGATAAATTGCAGGCTATAAGTTGCAATTAACCCCAACAACTATATTCCTGTGTGATATTAAAGACCAGATCCCCAGAGATTTAGTGGTGATGGTGAATTATATGTTAACAGCTGCAAAGATCCTTTTGCAGAAGCTTGGCAATCAGCATACATACTATCTTTGGGTACAATGGAAAAAATATTTTGATTGTCATTACAATGAATTGAAGAACTAGTTATAATTGCTATAGGATAAATTAACTAATTAATGTGGTATTATTGCTTCCAATTTAATCTCTTGTGCTGGAAAATAGGACCCTCACAGGCCAAAGTAGAATGGACACAAGTCTAATGCATGAACTACAGCAGCTGTTCAGGAAATGTCACTGCAGGCCTTAATATGGACAAACAGAAGTGGGATTTGTGGTTTCTCTTACTTTCCCCTCCATACTTCCAGCACTAAGGTGATCTGTGATCATTGACCACAATCTGATGTCTTGTTAAGTTTTCAGGGTGACTTGTTGCCTTATGGGAAGCAGTCTAAGTTTGGATGATACAACAACTCATCATGGCAAGTTACCCACAACGGGTTAGCATGTCATGTGAACCACGTCAATGCCTTTCTTTAATTTTTCAGTAGCCTGTGGCTGCTTTGGTTAGGGAATTTGAGAAACAGCAAATCAGTTCTCACTCTCAAGAGCTAATAGCTGGTTTGAGGTATTCAAATTAGACTGGAAAAACTACACATAGGAAAACCTATACCCACCCACCCCCCACACTTCTCCAGTTACATATTTTCCATAAAGAAACATGTAAAAATTGTGTTAACAAAATACAAAAGCTGGGTTTCACAGGAAAGGATTGCAATTGAAAGATTAGATTCTTATTCTCTTCTGCCCACGGATTCTCTCTACAAATCTTAAATGTTCAAATGCATTAATCTACGGGTGTTCTATGGGGTTAGGGTAAATAAAGAGAAAGATTAATATCTGGAATCCAGATGCAGGTATTAATAGTGATATAATAGTAGTATAGTAGCTTAATACTGATACTGGACTGGTTCACACAATCACTGCTGCTTAAACAACTCACTGCAATGTGTGCCGGGTACCATCTACCTGTCACCCACTGGAGTGTAGTTTGCCATATTGCCTGAAGCTGGGCAGCATGGCTTGTTCAAGGGGGAAGTAACCCTCAAATGATTCAACAACAGAACATGAGTTATTTCAGTTGTTTTTGGCTCAAACAAGCCATGCGACCAAGGTTTAGACAATACTTGTTTAAGCCAAGGTGATAATGAAAACTGGGCCCCTAGCTTTAGTGCCTAGCAGATTGACCAAGAAATGTTGGATTATGCTGAGCATACATGCTGGTTATCATACCTTTTAGAAGAATGAAATAAGATTTATATTTTTAAGAAATCAGAATGTTTATTAAGCATTCTGAGATAAAAGAACAATTAATTGTTCTGCAAAAAGGCAATAGTTTTACTACTGTATTGAAAGCATATTTTACATGTGGAGGTTCTCAGTTCTATTCCAGTCCTTGGAATAGAGAATGTGATTCCCATAAAAAAGAATGCTTGTACTTCTGGGTGAAGTACAAATCAGTTAAATTATAGAACATATTGAAATGAGACTGTGGATAAGAAAATCACCACAAAACCAACTTTAAGTTCAAGCCACCTTTCACAGGAAGGAAATATTAGTCTTCCCTCAAATATTTGGGGGAACCCTATTATCTACACAAGCAAAGAATAAGATTTAGAACTCGGGACTCCAAGCAGACCCACCAAAGCTTTCCACTCTGTCTCCTCAAAGTAATTTTTAAGTAAAATCTTGGAAAATGTTAGAATGATCTTCTCTCTCTTTCCATCTCATTATTTCCATCCCACCCACCTCGTTAGCTTACTGTTTCCCATTCTCTTAGCATCTAACCTTACTCTGTCTCTATCCTTCCCAGCCTTCAGCCTTGCTCTTCCTTCTGTACATCAAACACATTATTTCTCTCCTTTCTACAATCTCACTTTTGACTCGCCAGGCCTCCATAGCAGCCAACATGTGACTAGCCACATGGAAGCCATTTCATAGTGGGGTCCACAACACTTTCTCAAAAAGGCCCCCAGTCTTTTGGATCTGTGGAAACACTTGGGAATTTGAGAAACTGCTGTTAACACCAGGCACTAAAAAAGCTCTGACTGAGAACATGACATAACGGCTGTGATGGAGGCCTGGATAGTCACAAATGCGCTAAAAAGGTAGTGGGATAAAGGGAAATACTGAGGCCCAAGGCTGGCAGGGAGGAGGAATTAGCAAAGTAAAGGGGTAAAGAAAGAGCAAGGCTAGAGGCCAAGAACAAGAAAAACAGTGAGTTAAAGGGGTTGAAGAACTAGAAACAGGCTAGAAAGGGAGAGAACGTAGACTGTCCTAACATTTTCCAAGAATGTTATTTAAACATTAATTTGAAGAGGCAGGAAGTGGAAAGCTTCATGGGCACCCTTGGAGGTGCCCCACTACTGTGTTAGGGACACCTGGTAAGCAGTGTTGCTGCAGATACATATTCATTACACAAACTTGACCATGCAGTAAGCACCAAGAACTAGGAACCCTACTCAAAAATATTGGCCAGACAGTCCAACTGCCAACCTGAAATAAAAAATAGCTATATATATGGTAACATCACTTGCCAGGTAGACACTTGACAGAATATGGTTTAAGATGCTGGCAACTCCCCCTTTACTGACTTTCTAAAGTGTCCCTCCAGGACATTTACTTAACATAATTACCAGGTACCCCACAAGAACCTCCCAAAACCTGAACAGTGCTATTTATTACATTTTACTAGTTAGAGATGACATGTATTCTACAATGTAAGCTAATTACATACCTAGAATCATAGTGTAGAAAGAGAAACGTCTAAATTACTCAGTGAATTTCACAAGTGATCCTAAAATTATTTGTTTGGATAACTTGTGAATGTTATAAACTAAGAATAAAGAGCAGAATACCATTTCTGGAAAAATGCTTTCAAAAGTGACACTTAGCTATACCATAGCTGTACCAGTTATCACCAGTGAACCAAAGGGTGATAAGAACTTTGGAAAAGCTATTCCCCAAACCCCAAAAACTGCTTAAGGAGCCATCTTCCTCACTTTTGAGAACAAGAAGCAGAGCTAAAAAGGAACTGCAATTTTAAAATATTTTACCTACAGAGGATGATCTCAGAGTGTGTATGTGCTGGCTGAAAGAAGTGTTTTACTCCTTTGGATTCCAGCACGTATGGAAAGCCACATCACCGATCAAAGAGGTGACAGCACTAGCTGATAAAACCAGAGCAACAATTGTTTGGCACCTTGTGACTTGAAACACGCCAGTAATTTTTGATATTACACATATCAAACCTTAATAGATCGTTCAATTCATGGCCCTTCAGACATTTGTCAGTGCTGCTGCTGACCAAGCTTGGGATCTACTTGACCATTAAAGAAGGTATTCTGAAGTTAAGCTTCAGATAGCAGCAGATTCACTAATTATGGTGCCTCCCCTTACAAGTAATGGGGATATGATTTGGCCTGCCTTTTAAAGATAAACATTCCAGAGAAAGTAAGCATGTCAGATACCCACGTCCCTCTTTTACAACTCCTAGATTCAATATGAAATCCTTACCCCATGATGACCAATGAGACGTGCAGTGCGAGTTGTTTAGCTGACCAATTCCTTATAGGATTTTTCTCGCCCTTTTACAACGCTGCAAGTGTACCCCGGCCAGTTAGCAATGCCGACACTCCTCTACGTCTATTTTTCTGCTCTCTCCTGTTGTAGATCCCAGGTGTTTCCACGAAATCCAGGTGACCCTGCGTTCCTTTCTCAGCAGGATTTTAAACGCTAGAGTCTACAGGCATGTGGGAGCGCAGCCAAAAGACCCCCCCACAAACAACCCTTATGAGGAGGAGGAAGAGAAAGGGAGTCTGCCTAGGGAGTCAGCCCTAAGGAAATCTGCCCCATAGCCTCCCTGAGCCCGTCTTCTCCGCACCCCCTGCACCACGGGGTCCAGGGGGCAGCTCCAGCTCCCTGCCAGGAGGCGGCGGACGAGGAGGAGGTAGTAGCAGAGGCAGCAGCACCAAGCCAACCCTCCTTCTGCAGGGAGGAGAGGCACTCGCCCGCCTCTAGCAGGGAGGATCAGAAACCCCACAGAAGCACTTATGCCTTCGGCAGTTAATTAAAATGCCCCGGAGCAGCGAGAGCCCCGGATCGCCGTCCGTCTCAGGTGCAGAGCGGAATCGGGGGGCTTGCGGTGTGCGCAGCGCTGCGCGCCGCCCTTCCTTCTAACACCCCCGCCGGCGGCAGCAGCAGCAGGATGGGGGGTGTTGCTTCATTTTCCCAAGCAGCGGCAGCGGCAGTAGCAGGCGGAGGAAGCCGTTTCGCTGGCGCTGACATCGGGCTCCAGTAAAACGGCGGCGAAGGCAGGGCACCGGCCGCGCATCCCCTACAACCGGGACAAGATGATGGGGCTGAGGAGCTAAAAGGCAGGAGGCGACGATGCAAGACGGAGGGCGGGGGGCGCCTATCCTAATCCCGGCGAGGTTGGGCAAGTCTCCTTCAATTACGCCTGTTTCTGCAGCGGGAGAACATCTTCCCGGATCCGGCTGGAGAATGGCAGATCAATCATTCACAGTAGTAGCAGAAGCGAGGGAGGAGGCAGAGGCGGCGGCAGAGGAGGAGTGGCGGCGCCGATCGCAGCAGAGCCCCTCTCGCCCCTCTCTGCAGCAGCGGGGCCCCAACGCGGGCTATTGCTGCAGCGGCACCGGCGGCAGCGGGAGGGCGGTTGCCTCTACAGCTCCTCAGCCACCCCTGGCGCGGACAAACGTGGCTCTTCCCAATCCCAGGGTCAATCCGTGAGCTGATGCTTTTAGGCTCCTCTCCTCCGAAAGCCTGCCCGCGACGCCCGCTCACAACCTCCTCACACCTCCCTCCCGAACGCCGCCCGCGCACACGCCCCCGCCTCAGTCAGCCAGCCGCTCCCTCTCTCTCTCCCTCCATCGGTTTCCCGCGCAGCGCACTGAACGGGAAAGCGCACCTACCCCTCCGCGCTCGGGGCCTGAGAGGGCAAGAGGAACGGAGAGAGTGCGCTTTGCTGTTGCTTCGCTCTGGCCTCCTGCAGCCACTTTAAAAAAGGGAGTGAGCGAGGAAAAAGGCGTGTTGCGGGTTTGGTGGGTGACTGGAGAGAAGGGGTGCGCTGCTGCGGCGGCGTGTGAACAACCCGAGAAGAGCACTGTCTACCGCTCCGCTCAGGCCCAGCTATCTCCGCGGGACTACGCGGCGCAGCCTCTCTCTGCGACTCAGCAGCTACACTTCCCACGCGGGCAGCAGCACCTGCTCATTCTGTCTCCATCCTCCACTTGGGGACCTTTAAATAGGACACGTCACCACGTTCCCCTACGCACTGGCGTCACACAACTGCTCCGGGCGCTGACGTCACCGGGGTGCGGGGGATGATGTCAGAATGTTCCACGCCGCCGGAAGCGCTTCTAAAATAGGGAATGGAGTAGGGCTGTGCAGGAGTGAAAACAGAGGAGGGACTGATTTGGGCCGGCCTCTGGTGCAGCCCACCTCCAGGAGCTGGTTGTTCCCCGGTGCTTTATCTAATCAACCACCCCCGTAGTTATCCTCAAAAAATGTGTGTTTAAAGAAACTACGTGTCATCTCATAGTTTGTAGCTTCATATTCCAAAAGTGAAATCATTCCGTGAAAATAGCAAGGGTTTTTTTTCTTGCGGCAAACCAGATTTGGATTCTGGTGCAAGTTGAATTGCAAACCAAGCATCTTATTATAGCTCTCTAAGATTTCTGTTCACTACTGCTGAAATCACTGGTGCTAAGAGCTGCCCCAAAGGGGGGAAATGGTCACATCATAAAGGTCTGTTACTTAGGCTTTGTATATTCCTTCATATGTGCCCTCTCATAAAAGTTATTCTTAAATGCTTAATATACGTAAGCATTCAGAGAGCCACTGTGGTGTAATGGTTAAGAGTGCAGGATTGGAACTCAGGAGATCTGGGTTCTAGTCCCCACTCAGCTATGGATTTCACTGTGTGATTTGGGGCCAGTCACAGACTCAGTCCAACCTACCTCAAAGGGTTGTTGTTGTAAGAATAAGACTGAGAGGAGGAAGAGGAGAATTATATATGCCACCTTGAATTCTTTGAGGAAAAGGCAGGCTATATATACATACATAAGTAAATGAAATGTAATTTTTGTTCTGAAAGTGGCTTGTTAGATGTGTTATTTGATTTTAAATGCATTTTTCCTGAAAAAATTAATAATTTGGCCATCTCTGAGTTTGTTTTTGTAAAACTATTTTTGTGGCAACCAGTACTTCTTTATTTATTAGATTTTATTTCATTTATTACATCTATATCCCATGTTTCCTCCATGAAGCTCAAGATACTGCACAGTATTCATTTGCCACTGCCACCCCCCACCCCCATCCCAGTCCTCAAAACAATTGTGTGAGAGAAAGTGACTGGCCAGTGAGCTTCATGGCTGAGTGGGGATTAGAACCATGGTCTCCCCTGGTCTCACCCCAAAACTATAACCAATACAGTGCAAGCTATATATAGAGAGAGGTTTCTGCAGTGAGGAGGCTTCTGGGGATGGACCACTGTCTCCACCAGTAAGCATACATCTCATTTTTAGCTTTTTTTCCACTGTGTTGGAAAGGAAATGTGAGGCAGGGCCATAACTACTAAGAATGAAGTTATCTTTCTGGAAAACCTTCATTTTCTTTAAATGTCAAGTATTAGCAGATATTCTATCTGACTGTTGCTGAGGGAGCAGAGACAACAAAGCCCAACCATCATCTCAGCCAGGACAAGCTACTAACCAGAGCTCCTTCTCTCACAAAACCGCCTCCGTCAATGGCCATTCCTTCTGTGTACAATGTAGTGCCTTTTTGCCCTGAGAGAGGCTCAGAAGAAACAGAAACAGTCTGGTGAGCTGTCATCATCTAGCTTCTGATGTTCTAAGTAAAGTGGTCTCTCCTTCCCCTAACTGCTACTACAGGGAGAGGACAAAACCTCATTGAACAATGAAGCATAAACTCATAGAGTCATTGAATAGTAAATTATGAATGGGCCTTGAAGGCCATTGGGTCCCACTCCCTGCTGTTGCAGGACACCAGTTTACATCATCCCACTCAGATGGCTGTCCAGTTTCTTTTTGAATGTCTCTAGTGTGGGAGAGTCCACAACCTCTCCAGGCAACTGGTTCCACTGCTGTATTGCTCTGACAGTGCAATTTTTTTACTGTAATTTTTTTGTAATGTTTAAAATTTATTCTTACTGCCAAAAAGTGGTATATAAACACCTAGAATAGGGTGGTGGGGGGGAAACCCTTAAAACTGGTCACTGTTCTTTCTCTGCATGAAAAATTGTACTAACAGCAAATGTGAAGTTATTTGAACCTCCAACTGGTCAAATAAAATTGTTGTCCTATATTGTACCATCATAAAGTCCCCTCTCTAAACTGTCACCACCAGGAGCCATTCCAGCATGCTTTAGTGAGGGCTATAAGAGGGGGAAAGCAAAGCTGTTGCATGAACCCTGCTGAATGAATTACTCTTTCCCCCTTCTGTTCCCACTCCTTCCTTCTTGTATGTCACATCATTGTAAAACTGCAGGCAGGGACTATCCTGTTTAATTGATCATATGTAACTTGAAGAGCTTTTTGCTGAAGATGGTATAAAAATACCACAAATAAAGAAAATAGCAACAGCATAATCCAGCAATGAGCTCAATCTGGGCCATTTGCCTCCACCTGTCCTAAAACAACTGCAACAGAAGGAGAAGTGACAAAGCATGGCCCACTCAGTCAGCTCAGCCTGGAATTAGCTGCTGTTTGGCAGCTCCTCCTCCTCGCCTTCTTTTTAAGAAACATTTCACTCAGTGGCCATTCCATGACATCATTATAGATTATGTAATGTTCTTTAAAAGTGCCTGAAATTCCTTATTTTCCTGTTCCTACATTATCTCTTTTCCTTCTTTCATTGTGTCTGTTAGAGTGAAAGGCTGCAGGGAAGGCCTGCATCGTTTCTTAATTTTTGTGTAGCACCGGAAATCTGAACTTTATAAATAAACTAAACAATAATTGTACTTTTATTGTACACTTGATTCATCATTATTGATGGATCCAACTGTAGGCATACTACTGATTGTATCTGCTTATATTATTTTATTATATTTGCTGAGAGCTTATGCCATAGGGAGATTCATAAAGGAGTAAATAAAAGGAAATAAATGTAATTTTAAAAGTTGCTAGTGTTTTTTTTTTCCAAGAGCTTATCCAAAAGTATAGGTTTGATAGCAGTTCTCATGCTTCTATCTATAGAAAAGATTGTACATGCTCTTGTGCAAATAGATTATCTTTGGATTTCATTTCACTTTTCTTTGTTCAACACTAATATACATGGTTTCAAATAGTCTTTTCATGAATGGTAGATGTCTTCTAGGTATGGAACTACCTTGTTGTATCCTGCAACCCATGTTTATGAATCCATTTTCTTGGGAGTTGTTTTCAGCCCCTTGAAAAGTATTTCTGTATTGGTAGCCTATAATCCTATAGATTTTGTTCACAAGGATGAAGTTAGATCCAGACTTAGTCATATTAGTTATGGTAAACCTATTGAAATCAATCAGACTAGTCATAACTAACTTCCCATTGGGTTATATTCCCTAACTTAAATCCGGTTCATTTCAGTAGTCTGCTCTAAGTAGAACCATCACTGAATACATCTTGTTTTAAGTCTAAGACAGTATGAGATGGACTGAATCCATAAAAGAAGCCACACTCTTGAACTTGGTAGAGCTGAATAGAGCTGTCATGGGCAGGACATTTTGAAGTGCTTTTCATTAATTGGGTTGTCAGGGACTATAAGCCCAGGTAGCCTTTAAAGTTTGTCTAACTACGAGAAACAAACCACCTGCAAAATTCACACACACACACACACAAGCTCTTAACTAAAGTGTGCACGCAACAATACAGAATAGTCCACTCTTCTTCATAAGAGTCCAGCATCAGCTATTAATCCCTATGTTTTTAATACCTTTAAGAGATGTACTTCTGATTCCCTGTGCGTGAACTCTTTGTAACATTGCTGAGGCCTTGACCTGAACAGTGGCCATCCAGTCCTACAGAAATTCAACACTCTAATGTGTATGAATGTAACAATGGTATAACGGAAATTGTTATGCTTGAAACAGCATCCTTAGTTGTGATAATGGTGAGAAGACAATTCTTGGCATCTAACTTTCTGCTTAACTGTCCACTGGTAAGATAAGTGTGGAATGCAACTTTCTCTAACTAACAATGTGCAGAATGCGAGATCAATATGCAGATGGGGATAGGCCAGTGACCAATGATTGAGTTTCCTCTTATAATTTTATTATATGAGTATTTTTATTTAATACTGTCACCATAGGTTGAAGTCGACGTGACAGCATGTAACAAAGCATGACTATCTGGATCCAGCCCACAGTTAGGACCTTCCACAGAAAAATGGAAACGAAAAGGAAGTATTGTATTAAATGACAATATAAAAGAAAGTAGAAAGTTATTTTTAAATTAAAGGGTGGGGATTAATGTAACTCAACTTTTCCTGCTTGCATTTCAATGACTATCATTTCCCTTTCATCCCCGTCACTTCTTTTTTTTGCCCTTTTTGCCTTCTCTTCTTCATGGTTCTGTTTTGCCATATCTACTCTTTGCTCACATACTTTCTTGGTATTTTTTAAAAATATTTTATTTAAATGATAGTAAATTTAGAAAGAAGAGAGAAAAAAATAAAAATAAAAAATAAGAATACATATAAAAGTTACAAGGAAACACCAAGGATTCTTGATCAAATGTTACCTAAAATATCAAGTATTTAAGTCAACGATTACTATCCTTTCTACATAATCACATTTTTGTACTTAATTAAAATTCATTGCAGATTCTTCCAATCTCATACAATTTTCTCTAATCCATTTTTACCTATATTTTTCCATTGTTATTATTCCCGTTGAAAAGAGAGAATACTTTCTTTGGCTGGTTATCTTTCTACATAGTTAGTCTTACCATTGCTACATAATCAACTGAAATATTCTAGTTTTCAATAATTAAATTTCTTCTGCTTTCATCTTAAATCAGCTTACTACAACAACAAAGAATCAATAAACAAGTTAATCTCTAACAATATTTTCCCAATTCTATTTCATTTATATAGCTCTTCTTACTATAATAGTGAAGCGATAGTTTAAGTGTTAATCTCCAACAATATTTTCAGAAGTACCACTGTTCATATGTAGACTTTTCCATGAAGTAAGTTGTGCATGGTAGAACTTCCACTTACCATTTAATTCTTTGGCTGGTTTTCTAGTTACATAATTAGTCAGTTTTGTCATTAGTGCAGTCTGCTAATGAATTTTTTCAGTCCTCAGTAGTTAACTTCTGCTTTCCACTTTGAAGCAAGTATGAATGCAGTTATCAAATATTTGAATAATACTACCTTATTCTTTGGCAGAATTTCTGGTACAAAGCTCAGTATTAGCACCCCTGGGAAAATTAATTTTCAAAATTTTCTGTATTTCCTCATGTACTTCTTTTCAAATTTTGTTTGATTTTGCCACCGCATATGGTATAAAGTTCCATCTACTTCTTTACATTTTCAACACTTCCTAATATAATTCTTGTCCATTCCCACTATATCTTTTAGCGTAAAATACCACTGAAAAAGCATCTTGTACTAGTTTTCTCTCAGTTCATGACTGGCTGTGAATATTATTATTATTATTATTATTATTATTATTATTATTATTATTAGAACATTTCTATGCCACCCCTTGCCGAAGCCTTGGGGCGGCTTACAACACAATAAAATACAATATAGTACAAAAATAACAATACAAAATTAAAATTAATAATATAAAATAAATAAAAAATATAAACGATATAAAAGAAGCTATAAAAGTTATAAAAGAAAAGAAGTCGCCCTGGCCAGATAAATAAGTAAATATTGTTAACAATTAAAATGACGTTATATCCTTAGTCCATAAAGTTTCCTATTGACGGAATGGTATTACTGTTGATATTACTTCCTGAAAATTCTGCATCCTATTTATCATGCATATTTTACTTGCTCAGTATCATATTGAAGTAATTGCTTATAAATTTCTTAGTAAATGGTCTTTTTGCTGTGTAATCAGATTTTCAAAATCCATAAATTCTCTTAAAAGTACCTTCCCCCTTTTGGATTTCTTCAATCTTGATACCAATTGGTAATAAGGAAGCCATTTAATATGTTTTCCTCCACTTTCTGGATTTTTATTTATTTATTTATTTATTTATTTATTTATTTATTTATTTATTATCGTTGCTCAAATAGGGTCTGTGTTCTGGTGTGTGTGGCTCAAAATCACATAACAGGCTGAAGGTTTTTTAAAGTTTATTCTCAGAAACAAGCACCTGCCAACTAATCATTCTAGTGCACCAAGCATTCCTCCGGATGTCCTTTTATTACATTAGTCTATTAAAATGTTACATGTAACACAGGTCTTTCTAATAGGCTACAGAGGTATAGTTACAATGGTGACTTTCCCTGCTGCATATCAAGTAGAAAGAAGATGTTCCAAAGGTGGGAGGGAATGTCCCTCAGACATGAGGGAAGATGGGTGTTATTTTCAATGATACCAAACTCAGCCAGTCAACAGCTTAGGGCGACCCCAAGTGGACCCCAGACCCTGAATCAAAAGGAGCCTGAGAAAAGACTTAGAGCCAAACCAGCTTCATTCTAGTACACTATAAAATAAAGAATGACAGACAGGGATATGCAGTCCAAAACAGTGTTTCAAAAGTTGCACCCCAGTAGACGTGTTTTATATCCTATGTAAGCAATTAGGTCACTTAATACGCATTTAATGTATCAATACATCAATGTATGCATCCCCGCCCCTGCTGTTCAAAGAGTTCTTTCTTCTGTCAAGGACTGGACATTTCCCATGTCTATTTCTTATCTGCTCGAGATTCACACAGCCTTGCCATGTTCTTACTCCCTGCACATTTGCAACTTTCATGGTGTCTATAACCAGTTTCCATTGTCCCTTTGATTACTGTATTCGAGGTCAGGCTAGCTTGTTAGCTGTGGGTTACATGGAGTTCATTTTGTTCTTAACCCCCCTCCTTTCTGAGACAGGAAATTCAATATGGCTGTGGTTTTTTTCCTTTGTGGCCTCCTTCTAGCCAACTATTTTTGGAGCCTTCCTCTAGCCAACTAATTTTGGGGTGTTTTGGAATGCTGAGATTGGCAAAAGTTAACACCGAGATGAGGTGGAATGTGTTACTTGCTCTTTTGGTCTGGCTGTTATCAATCATGCATGCATCTGGCCTGCTTTATCACCTGAACAATTAAGCTACAGTTCAGAAAATCACATATGCTAGTCTCTGAAAGTAGAGCTTCCTCTAGCCAACAATGTCTAGCTTCTGCCAATGATTGCTTGATTTACCTGTATAATTCTATACCTATACCTATTGATTTGCTCAGCCCATTGAGTCATATATTGCCATCTGATTTATTCTAGTGATATTACGCATTACTATTTACTCTTGCATTATAGATTATTCAGGCTTCTTAGCAGTCGAACAGTCTCAACTGCCATCCCCATGGAAACCTCTAGAACCTTCCGATTCCAGAAGCATGCAGAAGCGAGTATTTACAGAAGCACCCTGTTTCAGGCTTGTTAAGAAAAGCACATTCCAAATGAGTCAAGGAAAAAGTCTAAATTATCTTTACAAACACCATCAGCCAAAATGGAAAGAATCTGAGATCCATTAGTTAACTCTAATCTACCTCAAGTACTGGTTAGCTAATGAAAACTAACATGTCTCACAGGAAACATTCACACTACTATTTATAGGCCCACTTTCCCCAAAGCATTTAAAAGTCTGTAAAGGAAACAAAGAAAATAAGATAGGAACCAAGACTTCTAGTTTCAGTACAATTAGCTTTGTTATTTAATGTACTAGATGTGCCTCTTTACATGTCTGTGAATGCATTCAAAGTTTTCACTGGCATGTGAGTCTCACCTGCTTGACCAGAAATAACATATTCAAGTGATAGGTCTCATGATCAAATATCTTTTCAGTCACATTGAACTAACAGTAAAGATACTCCAGTGCCTAACAACAGCACCTTTGTATATATTTTTAAACATCCATGTTTTCTGCATTATAATCAACTTATTTGTAAATTCATGCTGATCTTCATTCTGTAAAACTTTTTTTGTAAGCTGCAAATTGCTATCTTGATGTTGAACTTTAATACCTTTATGTTATTACTAGTTTTGTTTGTGTATCACACAGAGAGCAACATTATCAGATGCACTGTATAAACAACACTAATAAAAAAATGTTGATGTTAGATATTTTGAAAGAGTTGGAAAGCATACTACTAGATGCCTATGATTAGGAAATCCTTGAGGCCAGGCCCAAGCTGTATAACCCATAAGCACAAAACAGAAAGGTCACGGAGGCAGAGGCCTACTGCACAACCGCCAAGTAGGGGACAAATGAGAAGAGCACATGAATGGTTTAGTGGTTTGGCTTACCTTTATGGAAAACTGGTGATTTAGAAGAAATGGCAATTAAGCATGCTGATTAGCGTATGTAAGAGTCAGGAGATATAATGCTGGAATCAAGAGATATAAGGCTAAAAATATGTTGATTGCAGTTGGGGTCCTTAGTTTGTCCTTGTAACTATGCACCTTAATAAATCTATTTTGTTTGCTAGCAAAGACTTGGGTGTTGGCTGTTTCCTGTTTCAGCCACAAAGGGTCCTGGCATGGCATAGAAAAATTCCTGAACCATTATGGCAAGTCAGCCAAGACAAATTTTCACTCTTTGGTAGATACAGGGGCCACTATGCCTTCAGTGGTTACTAATGTTTTGCCTAGAGTTTTTTTTAGTGTTGTTGTCATGGGGATTGAAGGATAGCAAAAGATAGTTCTAATTAGCACTCCAACTAAGTATAGATAGGTCCTTTGCAAACTGAATATGCCTTTCTTCACTGCCCTGACAGCCTAGTCCATCTGTTAGGAAGAGACTTGCTTTGTAAATTATTTCCTGTTTTCCTGAGGGTATTGTTGTGTTTTTACCTGCTTCTAATTTTTTGGCTTTTCAGGGCATTCTCCAAAAGAGAGAAAAACAAGACCTTACTAGTTTGCCTGAACTCTTGTGAGATCTACCAACCTCTTTGTGGGGATGGACCCCAGACTTAGTAGGCCTCCTGCTATTGGTTACCCCCACTGTTATTTCTTATAAAAAGGGACCACTACCCTTTATTCTGCAATATCCCTTAAAACTAGGGGATGCCAAGGGCCTCCACCATCTATTAAATTATTTCCTGGCACAAAGTCTTAAGTGGTATACCTCTCCTGCAAATACTCTGGTAAGACTGATGAGCTTGGCAAACCTGTTTATAGGCCATCAATGACTTTGTTATTCCTAGACATCCAGTGGTTCCGAAAATGGCTACTATGATTACTTCCATTCCAGCTGTGGCAACTTGGTTTACAGTTATTAACTTGTGTGTAGCTTTCTTTTAGTATGCTTATAGCAGCAGTGGTCTTTACATTCATTCACAAGGCCTATGACTTACTAGTAAAGACACAAGAGTGCATTCTTGGACATCCCTTGACTCTATTTGCTCTCGTGTTATAACACCCAGCACTTTTCTATCCAACACTTAAACTGATATGAAGTGCTGCTTCTAATGACTGACAGTCTTAGCTTTCAGTGTTGTTCTTGTCTCAGTCCTGCAATTCTTCTGTCCAGCCCAGGCAACAGTGGTTCTCATCATGAATGTTGTGAGGAGAATTATTGAAAAACTGCAACTGGAGCCCACTGATGTTCCCTCATCAAACCCTGATTTTATTCTGTTTTGTGGATGGGTCTTCCTTCACTGATAATGGGATTTGTAAATCAGAATATGTAGTTACAACACATGATTGGGTGATTCAAGCTGAATCCCATCCTCCTTCCTATAGTGCCCAAGCTGCTGAGTTAATCATATTAACACAGGTCTGTTGTTTTGCAGAGAAGGCTTTCTAACACATATATACCACCTCTCAGCATGTCTTTGGCATATGCCACACTGTGGGGCAGTTATGGAAATACAGAAGATTTCTTACTTTGGCTGGGCACCTGAAGCAGCTAGTTCAAAGATTAACACATCCATTATGCCATAAGCCTTCATCAGATAGTGTTCATATCTTCAGAGCCATAACATAAGAGTGTGTATTCATGTGTGTATAGACATATATACACACTGCATACAGAGAAGAGGCAAAAGTCGTTTGTTAATAAATTAAAGCCCAAACATCAAACAAAAACAGAAGGTTATAGGTGTATTTCAATATTATACGAAAACAAAAACAATATAAGCAGATGAATCAAAAAGCAGAATTATCCCAGTTATATCTATCACTATCCCTGCATTGTGTTTTGAGTGGTAGGGTCTTGGCCATCTTTTCCCATCAGTTATTACTTAATTATTTTAACTAGAGACACAGGGTATTGAATCTGGAATTTTCATGCAAAGTATGACTACTATAGCAGCTAAGAGCCCCCCACCATTTGATCAGTGTGTGTGGGGGGGTACTGACTCCTGATTAGCAGTCACTGGAGACAAGAACAGATTGATCAAGGCCCTCATTTGTGATTTATGCCATCGTTTCTTACTAATCCTTGCTCACTTATCTCCATTACAATATTTATTAATCATATTTTGCCAATCTTCTAACTCTTTCCCTAATATCCTAATTGGCAACATCCCAAATCTTAGGTACAATTTTCATTTTATAGATTGGTATCCTTCCAAACTAAGATAATCCTATTTTTCTTCATTCTTCTTTCAGATTTTAATATATCAAAATAATTCATTTTCAGACACTATTTTTGAGGTATTAATACATAAGAATTTAATAATATTACATATTCTGATTTGTAATTTATTCTAAATTCCCTCCTTTTCTTCTGTATTACAATTAAACAGCATCATCTCATATTTATCCCAACTAACCAGTAAACCTGTTATCTCACCAAATTCCACCAAATGTGTTTTAATCTCATCCATAATGTTGAATGTGAAGGCAAAAGGAGAAGGGGATGGCAGAGGCTGAGGTGGCTGGATGGGATCACTGGAGAGGTGGGTGTGGGCTTAGGTGTACTCTGGGGGATGGTGGCGTACAGGGGAACCTAGAGGAATGTGGCCCATGGGGTCACGAAGAGGTTTTGGTGTCTCCAACCTCAGAAGGCTTTTCTGAGCAATTCTATAGTCCTTGCTCTTGAAAGCTGTTTCTTTGAAGCATTCAACTACCAGTACACAATTTGTCCAGCACTGTGTCTCTAGGCCATGGGTCCTCAAACTATGGCCTGCCATGCTCATTTATCTGGCTCACCTCAGAGCTTTTGGACTTGCTTAGAGAAAACGATCTTCGAGAGAGTCCAAAAGCTCTGAGCTGGCACAGGCATTTTCTGAAACTGAGCAGAGAGCTGGCGCATGCACCAAATTGTATCAGCTCAACTTCATGTGTGTCGGCTCTTGCCCCACGCACCCCATTGCACACATATACAGAGTGGGAATATGGAGCGGGAAACAGAAGAGAGGATAGCGGGGCGGGGGGGAGAGAGAGAGAGAGAGAGAGAGACAAATACACTAAAAAAGGATGGAAAGCGAGAAAAATATAACTTTTTAAATCAATTTTTAAGTATGTGAGCCACATCCCCAGGCTGCAGACCAAGCCGCGGCCACTTCGCCAAGCCTGGGGGTGGACAGGCTGAGGCAGAGCAGGGCTGCAGCTCCCGCGCCTCCGCCGTGGCCTTCGCTGGGCAAGCTGCCACCATCGAGCGGCTGCCATGCTTCCCCCCGTAGTGGGAAGAGGCAGGAGGCACCCCGCTTGGCCAGCCGCGGCCCTGTACCTTGCCTCTTCTCACCTCGGAAAGAAGCCCTTACCTCCCTCTTTGCAGCCCTGTCCTGGCCAGGGAAGCCGCCCCCTGCTCACCTCTCCAGCCTCCTGCTCCTACTTTCGCTCCCTCGGAACTGGGACAGCAGCGAGGACTATAATGTCCATCATGGCCAATGGAAGCTGTAGTCCAACTCATCCAGACAGTACCTGTTTTGGCAAGGTTGCACTAAAATATGGTAGTCATTAGCTCTGCATCCAATACAGCCATTGTGTATTGTGGGAATTGTTCTGGGCCGACTTGCTTTCACTACTAAGAATGAATTTAAAGCAGTATTTGTCCTTAGTATTTTTGCTTAATTCTTTGTAAATGCCAGTAGCAATCATTAGCTGTATTATGCAAAATACTATGTTTAGTGCCTTGGTTGTGTTGTAGCTATGTCCCTTGAATATGGACATGCTCTTCCCCACCTCATGTTGGGCTTCTGCTGCAGCCTGAGGGAGCAGAGCAAACATTTTTAAAATTTAATTTATTTTTAAATTTATTTTAATTAATTTTTAATGTGCAGTGTGCATAGGAATTCGTTCATATTTTTTTCAAAGTAAAGTCCGGCCCCCCAACAGTCTGAAGGAAAGTGAACTGGCTCCCTGTTTAAAAAGTCTGAGGACCCCTGCTCTATGCCAAGCTCCATGATTTTGAGGATTTATGGTCTAAACACCATCTAAGGGACCCCTTCCCTTAGGGAGGCAGCCTATTTGTTGCCAAGGTCCTTTGCTGCTATTGTTCCACTTCCTCTTTATTGCTACTGCTCACTTGCTTTATAAGTAAAAAGCTAGTGAACAAGCAAGCAGTAACATCTGTTGTTCCTCCTTCTCAGCACCTCTGTTATCTGACAAGTGAAAAAGTAAATTGCAATTATGAAGACATGTAACAACTTAGTGGGGCCCTGCCCTAGCAGGTATCCAGGTATGCCTATTCTTGATTTCAGTCCATTATTTGAAATTATATAAAGAAGCTTTTGTAATTTTGGAAAAATGGGAGTATCTGAAATGTAATTCTATCAATCAGAATTAAAGTGGAAAGTAAATTGCTGAGTTAGAATACGATGGAACAGACAGGAATGCACCAAAAGCAGAATCAAAAGGAGGCAATCTCAGAGATGCACAGAAGACTATTGTTCAGTGTGTTTTGAGTGTTAAAATCTTTTCACAGAGGTAATTCTGATTCAGTTTTTTCCAAAAAGAGCCAAACCTTGGTTGTATTCTCTTTACACTATGAACTTTGCCAGCCATCTTGCAATGTGCAAACCTCCATAACATCAAACCTTTCAGCTAAGACTTACTGAAAACTTTTATACAACAATTTATCAGCAAACCCACCTCAAAATGTAAAGACTTGAGTGACTGCAGACAAGGTTTTATTTTGTAATTGCTCTATCTCATTCATGGAAATGTTTTCCCATTGCTTCTTCACCATTTTTTAAAATAAAAAAAAATCAATTAAGGAAGGAACGATAGAACAGTTACACAATGCCTTTTGATGAATTGCACTAGGAATCCCGGAAGCACCTTTGCAGAGAATTGAATACCTTTTATGTGAAGAGGTTCTCAAAAATTACTAGAACGTTGATGTATCAAAGTTGGAATACATGTGTCAGTTGTGATGAATTATCTATTAACACAATATAGTACATGGAGAACACAGAGTTACCCCTAAACAGACTTCTTATTATTCAAGAAACACTGAAAGTATTGCAGAACATAGTAAAGTGGAGAAAAATTTGCTACTGTGCATTACTATCTTGTCATTGCAAAACCTGCATTGCAAATACAACCCACAGAAGCACCAGTTTATGACAATATTTTAATTTGTTTTAACCCATTTCATATTCAAATGGCATACTTTACTTCACTTGGTTATTTTTTAGAGCCTTCAGGAGCTGACGATATATTGTGTGCATCAGGAGTTTTGGCAGCAGGCTCTGTTAATGGATTCGTATGTTGAAAGTGCTTCAAGCACTACAAAAAATCCACATGTTGTTAGCAATAGCAATGCAGTTTTTGCAGCTCTGGAGTTTTGTACACTATAATGGTCCTATTTCATTCAAATTTATGAATCTCTAAAACTGATTGCTGAGCAGCCAAGTCAACATAGATTATCTGAAGTGTTTGTAAACCCATGTTTCAAAGTGCTAATGGATAAGTATTATATATTCAAGAAATGGTGACTGTGGATTAACTTAAAATACCAGATAACATAGATTGATATGTTTGGGATTTGATAGATCTTGCCATACAAATTATGATGATCTTATTCATCTTTGCTCTTGGTAAAATGTATTCATAGTTGTCACGTATTACTCCAATGTAACTTGCTGTCCCATGGGCTTAATTCTAGAACCAGTTATAAACAAGGATGCAACATCAAAAGTGGTATTCCTACATTTATACTCATTATCTGCAAAGAGGTAGGTGGTGATATGTATCCCAAGGAGGAATTATTAGTTGCTTATTACAAATGTTAGGCCTCCAATCAAAGGCAATATTTGTATAGTACAGTACACACAGTAATTAGCATGTAATGTACACCTCACTCATCATCAACAATCTTGTCTTGAAAACCATTTGGATATTTTAACTGTTCCCTTTGTTAGAAAAGGCCTGCAGCTCATACTGATCTCTGCTTGCTGTAATTGTAGAGATCAACCATTCACAGACTGTTTTCTGTGACCCAGCAACCCTGGCAATGGCCAGACTCTGGACCCAAACTAAAGGGTATCAGGTAGCTTGCCCTAGCAACAAGTAAACTTTAGAAGTAGAACAAGGCATGCACCCCTGAGCTATAGGGTGATGCACCTGAAAAGGGGGCCTGCAGAAACCTCAGGCCTCTCCACAAACGTTATGATACAATCACTTAAGCAATGCTACCGGGATGAAGCTGTTTAGCCTAACCACAAACAGACATCAAGATAAGGGCCATCTAGCATAACTGCAAATGTCAAGGGGGTAAGCTTGAGCCAGTTCTTGGAACTACAGGAAGGTGGCCACATATGTTACCTGGAAAATATTGGGCACACACTCTCTTTGATGTCATCCAGAAATGGGCACCCTGACATGAGCAGTGAAAGCTAATTCTTAACCTGTACACTACTAAGACGGCATGCCCAATTCTTTGCTTTCAGTCAGCTCCGCTTTTGGGCACGAGCCTACACTGCTGACCAATGCTGCATGCAAAATAAACAATTCAGATCTCATCTGGGCATTGCTTCCCTTTTTCTCTGATAATTGAGACCTTCTGGGAAAAAGACCAAGGACATTTTTGCAACACCATGGAGTACATTTGAAAACTCAAGATGTTGTACAAGTATTTGTAAGGAGAATTAAAAACAAAACAAAAAAAGCAGGTTGCTTACCTGTAACAGATGTTCTTCAAGTGGCCATCTGTGCATCACACATATGGGTGCTGCGCCTGCACAGTGCCTTTGGCCGGAATATTGCAAGCTAACGGTTTTTGGTGGGAAAGCTCCACTTCCCCTCCCCCATAGCCTATAAAGAGCAGAGCATCGGCCATTTTGTTCCGTCTTTGACGACTGAACGTACGTCCCCATGTGGAAAAAATTTGCCACTACTAGATAGGAAAAAGATCGGTACCATGAAAAAAAGGGAAACCTTCGGTACCAACGAATATGTCCACTCACCGACACCGAGCGGGGCTGGTGGGTGGGTTGTGTGACTGCACAGATGGCCACTTGAAGAACATTAGTTACAGGTAAGCAACCTGCTTTTCTTTGTCGTGGCCTCTGTGCATCACACATATGGGTAGATTAACAAGCTTACCATAAAAGGAGGAGGGGAGGTGTCCTCAATGAAGAATAGATGAAAGAACAGCTCTGCCAAAGGAGCAATCTTGCCGACCCCGAACATCTAGACGATAATGTCTGGCGAAAGTGCAAGGGTTCACCCAAGTAGCAGCTCAGCATACATCACCAATCGGGACCCCCGATGCAAAGGCAGATGAGGCAGCAACAGCCCTAGTTGAATGGCTTCGAGGAGCTGTAGGTAATTCAATCTTAGCCAGTTGGTAGGATAAAGTGATAGTATGGACTATCCACTTGGAAAGTCTCTGCGGAGTGACTGGATTGCCTTGATCTCTGGTGGAATATTTAACGAATAGTCTATTTGAGCATTGAATAGATTCAGTCCTCGATCTGTAGAAGGCTAAGCAGCGCCAAACGTCAAGTGAGTGCAACGATCTTTCTAACTGAGTCGACGGCGACAGAAAAAAGGCAGGTAAGATAATATCCTGTCCCATATGAAAAAGTGTGGCCACCTTAGGAAGAAAAGATGGATCGAAGCGCAAAGTGACCCTTTCTCTGTGAAAGTTCAGGTAAGAAGGGTCTATGTGGAGAGCGCAGAGTTCACTGGCCCTTCAGGCTGAAGTAACCACAAGAAGAAATGCTGTCTTCCATGAAACCAGACGTAAATCAACTGTTGCCAATGGTTCGAAAGGAGCTCTCGTAAGCACTTGCAGAACAACAGAGACTCCATGTAGGCATTACTGGCCCGACTGATGGATTAAGATTAAGTCCTTTAAGAAACCTCTTAACAGTAGGTTGAGAGAAAATGGTTGATCTGTCAACTAAGCCACGATGGTAGGCTACTGCTGCCGTATACACTTTAACGGAAGACGGTTTCAATCCAGAATGGTGCAGTTCTAATAGGAACTGAAGGATTTGATGTATCAATGATGTCAATGGAGAGAACGAATGAGACTCGGCAAAGGTAGAAAATCGTCTCCGTTTAGCCACGTAGGACTTCCGTGTGGACGGTTTCAAAGCAGAATCAAGGATGTGTTGGATATCAGGATGAAAGGCTGTCGGATTTGACAGATCAATCCTTGAATCTAATGGTATGGAAGGAAGAAATGAAGAGGAAACGCCAAACCCACTGGATTCGACGGCAGGATTCGAACCACTTGAAGTTGTCGTCGATACCGATGGCGCAGTGGTAGCTATCGGATTCGCCACACTGTTAAGTTCAATGACAGTAAATCTGGATGGTGAAGCGTACCACCCTGTTGGGTTATGAGATACGGAAGCAGTGGTAGATGGAGGCATTCCCCACGAGAGATGTCAAGCAGTGTTGCAAACCAAGCTTGGCGTGGCCACCAAGGGGCAATTAGTATCCCCGAGCACCAATCGTATACTATCTTCACTATCACTCTCATCATAAGAGGGATTGGAGGGAAGGCATAAAAAATCAGGTTGTTCCAGGGGATCATGAAGGCATCCCCTAGGGATCCATCCCCAATTCCCGCTCTCGAACAGTAAGCATCGCACACCTTGTTCTGTTGGGTGGCGAACAAGTCCACATCAGGGAACCCCCAGCGATGAAATAGATGGTTGTGTGTCCAAGGATCTAGTTCCCATTTGTGAGAGATGAACATGTGCCTGCTGAGGTCTGCCTGCACATTGTCCGTACCAGCCAGATGGACTGCCATCAGCGTAATGTCTCTCGGAATGCACCAGTCCCAAATTTTCATTGAAAGTCTGGCCAAAGTCGGGGACTTTGTTCCACCTTGTTTGTTCAGATAGAAGATGGTGGCTATGTTATCCAAAGTTATCTGAACGACCTGATGTTGGAGAACATCCTTGAAAGAGCGTAGGGCCTTGAATACTGCCAGCAGCTCCAGGAAGTTGATATGATTCGTGGATTCTCGACAATTCCACGTGCCTTGGGTGTATAGGCCTGAGCATATCGCTCCCCATCCCAGAAGAGATGCATCGGTACCGAGGGTTATCGAAGGACATCATGGCCTAAAGGGAACCCCAACAGTCAGATTGGCTGGTACCGACCATCAGAGTAGGGAATGGAGCACCGAGGATGGGATTCGAATCAATTTCGACGGTGGGTCTGTCTGTGGGTGGAACATCTTGTTGAAGAGGAGTTGTAACGGACGGAGTCGAAGTCTGGCGTGTGGCACCACAGCAACCGACGAAGCCCTATGTCCCAGGACCCTCTGGATGGACTTTGCCGGGACTGTCCCGTCTTGTCGCATACAGTGGATGTGGCGAGCAAGAATCTGTTGTCTGTCCCGAGGAAGGAAGGTTTTCCCCAACATCGAATCCAGGCAGGCTCCAATGAAGGTAAGCGTCTGCATCGGAAGAAGAGAAGATTTCTCGGTATTAATGCATAGGCCCAGATCATCCAACAAGGCACAGGTCGTACGGATGGATGTGAGGAGTCCTTCCCTAGATTGGAACACTAGCAGCCAATCATCAAGATACGCGTAAATTTGTATGCCTTGGAGGCGTAGGAAAGCGCAGACAGGGGCCATACATTTGGTGAACACTCTCAGAGCAGTGGCCAGTCCAAAAGGTAAAACTGTAAATTCGTAGAAATGGGGTACAACAGCAAAACGAAGGAAACGCCTATAACTCGGGTGGATCGAAATGTGGAAATAGGCGTCCTTCAAGTCCAATGAGGTGAACCAATCTCCTTTCCTTAGCAGAGGCAAAATATTTTGAAGGGTGATCATTCAAAACTTTTTTGTCACAATAAATCGATTCAGATTACGTAAGTCCAAAATCAGACGTAGACCACCATCCTGCTTCGGGACCGTAAAATATCTGGAATAGAATCCGTGGAGTCCATCAGGTGGGGTTATTTGACGAATCGCTCCTTTACGAAGAAGTTGTTGTATTTCATCGAGTAGTGATGGACTCCCAGATGGGGAGTCAGCTTCACAGCCAATACCCAGATGAGAGGGGGGTGGGTATGGAAGGGATCAGAGGAATGGTTCGCCTTCCCGTCAACACTGTCTCCTATCATCGAAACAGTGGCGGCCCTGCTGATAACATTGCTGGGGCTGTGGACAGTGGCGCTGCTGTTGCTGCTGCTGTCGGTGCTGGGGCTGCTGTCTAGGCTGGTAGGACTGTCTATAAGATGGACGAGTCCATGACCACTTACGCCTGGTCTGGGTCTGTAGCTCCATCCTGCGTGCTGCCATCTTTCTTTAACTTGTGGTCAGTACGCGAGTGGAAAAGCCCAGACTCATCGAAGGGCATTTCCTCAATCCGACGTTTGGTCTCCTCCAGGAAGTTACAATTTCTTAGCCAGGCGTGTCTCCGGAGTGAAACGGCACCGACCAAGGCCCTCGAGTCTGTGTCCACTTGGTGCCTGGCTGTGGACAGTTGCTGGACAGCAACCTGCATCGCCTCCTTGATGAGGACCTTGGTCAGGTTGCCCTGGTGGTCCGGGAGGGTTGAGGCGACGTTGTGGAGGCGTTGCATTATGAAGTACTGATACCTTGCCAACGTCGCCTCGTAGCTGGAGATACGCAGCCCCAGGCCTGAGGCAGCATAGACTCGCCTGGCCTGGGAGTCGATCTTTCATCCCTCCGTATCCCTTGGTGCAGTGTGACCTCTCGTCTCTCTGCCCTGGGAGGACTCCACCACGACCGAGTTTGGCTTGGGGTGGTGGAGGAGGAAGGGGATATCCTCCTCCCGAACCCGGTACATGGATTCGTACCTCCGAGACATGGGTTGAGGGTGAGAGGGCAAGACCCAGGGCTGCGTCATCGCCTGCCGTAAGGTGGTGATCAGCAGCAGGACGATCGATGTGGACTGTTCCCCGCGGACGACATCATAGAACTTTTCCGTAGTAGGTCCCAGATGCTGGACGGCGTCAATGTCGAGGGACTGGACAAGCCGGGGCATCAGCTCCGCGAAGGAGACATGCGATTCATCTGGTGACACAGGGCCCTGGGAGGTCACAGTGACGTCAGGGGAGGATGAATCGACCTCCGAATCATCAAAGTCAGCACCATAACACGGGGGAGCCGATGATGAGGACTCCGCCGGGGAGAAGGAGCGGCTACTTCCATCCCAAGGAGGTACTGGGGATGCACGCCTTGGGCCTGAGGACTGCGGTCGGTCGCGGGACGGCGGCGAAGACCAACCCCTAGGGGCAGGATAGTATCCGACGGAGAGTGGATCGCCCCAGGTCTGATAGTATGAGCGATGCCATCCCTTCAAGCGCTGCTCCATGGAACAGCTCCTCCGGCTCCTAGGCAGGGACATCGCTACATCCACCTCCAGAGTGGCTGTGGGCATAGGTGTGGGCGACCTAGCCCTGGGGGGGGGGGTCCTGAATTTCCCCATCAGATATTGAGCCTCTTTGTAGAGTTGGAAGCGGCCCAGCAGGAAGGTCAGCCACACGGCGAGGGGACCCTTGAGGGTAACCCTCATAGCCGCCTGAAGCAACGGGTCAGGTGGAGTCAGTACGGTAAGTGCCGCTGGTACAGAGGGGGCTGTCGAATCTGAGTCCTGGTGTCGAGGACGCTCCGGATCCTTCGATTTTTTTGAAGGTTTCGAAGCTTTTTCCTTCCTGGCCTTCTTATGCCCTGCCGATTTTTCAGGTTCAGCATGCTTGCACTTCTCGTGCTTTTTCTTGGGAGAAGCAGGTAGAACCACCGTGGCAGATGCGCCTTTGTCCGAAGGGCGTGAGGGTGGAGCCACTGAAGTGGAGCCAGGCTTCGGAGCAGCAATGAGCGGGTTGGACTGCATGAGAGCCCGGTCCCACAAGAGTCTCCGGAGCCAATTCTCACGGTTTTTCCTGGCCTGCTTAGTGAAGGCCAGGCAGTGAGAGCATTTATCAGTCCTATGCCCCTCCCCCAAGCAGAGGAGGCATAGGTCATGCGGGTCGGTCGGAGACATTTTAGACCCGCACTCCGCGTATTTGCAGAAAGCCGCTCGCTGCACCATCGCAAGAAAGAGAAAAAAGGAGATAGTGCAGAGGGTAAGTATATATTTTTGTTTTTTGTTAAATAGAAGATCGAAAGGAAGGTAGAACGATAGAGAAACTACAAGAACTAGAAGAACTAGAAGAATCGAGAAGAAGAACAAGAACAAGCTAGACGAGCAACGGTCAGAGCGAGAGCGAAAGCAGCACAAGGCACAGCAAACGGCGGTTGCAAAGACTGAACAAAATGGTGGACACTCCGCTCTTTATAGGCTATGGGGGAGGGGGAGCGGAGCTTTCTTGCCAAAAACCGTTAGCTTGCAATCTTTCGGCCAAAGGTGCAGGCGCAGCACCCATATGTGTGATGCACAGAGGCCACGACGAAGAACCCAAGGTGTTCTCAATCTACCCCCTCTGACAGATCTGACCTCCATCATGTGCGTGTGCACACACACAAACGCACACACACCACTTTGGCACTATCCATCTTGCACATAAAAAGGAAAGGAGGAACCAATGGCAGGAACCTTTCATAGTCAAGTTAAAACTGTGCTGAAAATGATATTTTCAGCTGATGCTCAGGTAAGTCATTTACATCTTAGAATCAGCTTTCAGTGAGCCCTCTCCCTAGCATTTCTCTTGAATCTAAAACAGCCTCAGACAAGGGGATCAGCATTCCTGAAGTTGCCTTCAGTAGGCTGAAGTGGACTTGATGTTCCTCTTGGGCATGCCTTTTCAGTGGACCTGGTCAAGAGGAGGCTGGGCTCTTGATGGCAAACAGTTTTACTGGCAGGCACATGTGCATGACTCACATTTTGTTACCCATCTTGGCAAAAGCTTACCACATTTTAAATTTATATCCCATGTTTCCACTACAAATAGTTCTTACTTCACTTCTCTCCATGATTACTCACCTCTTCATGATTATTCCATCTCTCCACTCAGCAGGGCCTAACTCCTGTTTACATTAACAGCTAGTGTCACAGATCAGATCTGCTGTTCTGCCTACTGTTTTGTGTTTTTCTGAAGGGTAGGTATATCCCCATTAGTACCTTCGGAATATTAATAGCTCTAAGCTGACTAACAACCAAAATCCTTTCTCTAAAGCCAGATATCCAATAAGCTTTTCTTGATCTCTGGAATTGTTATTTGAACAGTTTTGCAATAGTTAAGAATCCCTTGGTATAACATTCCACTGCAAACATTATGCATGTGTTTAGGTAGTGTCACTGGCAGGAGGGTCTGTGCATGCATGTGCTGCTTTGTGGGGCTTCACTGGGTGGCTGGGTTCCTAGGTAGGCTGTGGATATGTTATGCATAGTCCCTCTGGACAAGTTGCTGTTTGCTAGAATCAGGCATTCCCTCACCCACCACATTGTTTTTCTTTTCCTAATGGCTATCCTTTCCTTCCTCTAGCTTTGTTCCTTGCAAGAGGAAGAAAGGCCAGGTATAAATGTAACAACAATGCACATTTAATGTGTTGGAGTTTGTCCATCAGGTCTGTCACACAACTCATACTGAAAAGAGCTCTGACATTAACATAGCCTGAGAAAGGCTCAAAGGCAGTTTAAATCTCCTAAGTGCAAAAAGAAATATCCCAGTCTGCGATTGCCTGTTTATTTGGTATTTTATTTGCCTGTAAATAAATAGGCACTCCACTCACTCATTCCTAAGTGGAAAGAGAGAAAGCAACCATTTTGCTGGGTTGCACAGTTGTACTGGGTTTTTCATGAGAAGAAACAGGAATAAGGAAGTGTAGCATTGTAAATCTCAAAGACACCATAAGCAGGGAATATCTGCTAATGACTTTAGAAAAAGTAATGGATAGTTTTAAAGTTTCTCAGAATCAATGTAAAAAAAGATCAGGTAAAAAACCCCTGACATTCTTTCTGTTTGTAACTTTCTCATAGACCACATTTTGAACACAATAGCTTGCTAACTTCATATTATCTTAATGGCTTGCACATTATAGGTCTATTGTGTTATTAGATACCAGTTTAATTTAATTACCTTTAGTATAGTTTGGACATATGTTGGTAGAGCCTGAAGTAGACAGAAAGCAAAAACATATTTTGCCCTGAAACTGAATGGTGGATATAATTCTAGAAGAAAAAGGAACTAAAATGAATGCTCCATTTGTAAATTTTATGGGAATGGCTCCTGCCCATTCATCCAAGACTAGCTGGGTCACTCATGCCACCTTGGTTCAGTTGACACAACAACCCATCATGGACTGAACAACCCCTAGAATAGTCCATTGTTTCTCTGTTTTCTTAGGAAAAAGAAATCAACTCTCTGTGGAAAGTGGGTTGAATTTGGACAACACAGCAACCCACCATTGGGTTGTTGTATCATGCAAACCTGGTCCCAGAGAGAGAAAAAAATCTAACTAAAAAAGTCATTCTAATGTAATCTCTCAGTGTGAATAGATGGGCTGCCAGGTGTGTAGCTGTAACATGCAATGCTTGCTTCAGTTGCAGACTCCATGTATTTCAGAGAACAGACACTTCTGGGATTTAGGCCCACTACCCTGCCACTGACAGCCATCCAGCCTCAAAGTACTGGTGAAATAAGAACTAGCCAAAGCTTATCATACTTGTATATCTGTTTAGGGTGTTGCTCACAACAGCTTCAGTTTTCTGGCACTTGAGTGAATATAGAAAACCCTTCACAAAATATATTAAACTGAAAGATACATATTAATTGAACTTAATAATATGTGTGGGGGAGCTCTGTTTTAATTAGAATCACAGCATGGGAGGAGAGGTTGAACTCTTTCCTTGCTGCATATGATCTTGGCAAAATTGGCCCACAAGGCTTTTCCAGATGAGACTTTTATTGTGCACATTCCATTCCTTATTCATGATAGTTTGTAGGCGTTTTGGACAACAGCCTCATTTTCTAGGGCCTCACCTGTTCTTTCCAAGCATTTGTGCAGGGTTTCAAGCAGGAAAAAGTTCAGCATTTGTGTTGAAATAAAATACTAATACAGTCACTCAATTGGGCTTTACTACAGCACCACCTAGAGGTTATGTAGCTGAACATACAGAAAGGCAGAGAAGGAAAAAAACCTGGGAAAAATAATCTGTATAGAGGAGCTGATCTTAATTCTGCAAGGAATCCAAAAGCAGAAGCTATGCTAAAATGGTGAATATTGAATTTGCCTAGAAAAACCCTTAGGAAAAACAATCCCATGCTAGAGGAAGATGTTCATACAAATCATGGCTAGGGTGGGATAAACCTCTCTTCATCATCTCCTATATCTACTATTAAGAAAAACAATCTGTTATAGCCCCTTACAATGTATAGTCTGACAACTCTTCAGCATGGCATATATATTGACAAATATATATTATTAATTTCATTTTTATACCACTCAATAGCTGGAATTCTCTGGACAGTTCATGACATTGCCTAAAAGGAGAGTTCTCATGATCAAAAAGAGTAATTCAGAATTATATTTTACCCAGACCTAACATGAAAGCATAAGATAATAAAAGGGAGGCAGACAGTGTAAAACCTAAAGTGACTGGGGCTAACCTTCAGAGAAAAGACCTCAATTGGTTAAAAGTTGGTGCTGACTGTACTTGCACGGGAATGGTGAATCTCCTGTGAATCATGTGAAGATAAATAATATAAAATGTTGCAACAGAAAATTTTCAATTATAAATGAATCACAGAGCAATCCTAACCCCTTTGGAGGATACCCAACGGGATTAGGATGGGGTTGAAAGTTTCTGATGATGAAAGGTTCTGCCACAGGGGACTTCTCCATTGCAGAGGTCCCTCACTGCAGAGGTCCTTCTTGGTCCACAGAAGGCTCCATGGGACAAATCTTATTCCTGCTCCTTACATGTCCTAAAATGGAGGATAGTTTCCTATGAAGGCCTTATACGTTAGTTTTCCTCCCATTACAGACAAAGCGGGTGGGGAGCGGAAAGACCATGACTGCTAACAAAACAGAAAACTCCATGAACACCTTTCCATGACATGCCTTTGCAAATGGCTGACAATCTGCAACTATTACCCCAAGTCTCACCAACAATTGCTCTATCTGTATTTTAAATGATTACAAGAAGTATCTTATGCAGAAAGGAAATGTAATACTCTTCATGTTTAGTGGCTGCCACCTTGGACTGCAGAGGAGGTACCGCCTACTTTCCCAGAAGCCCCGACACCTGACAAATCCATCTTGACATCACCTCCACAATCTGAGAAAGCTGCAATGTCACTGCCCTCATAATCCAAGGACTACAGGCCAGAAACCACAATGGAGCCATAGTTCTCCCAATGCTGTAAAAGTCAACAGTTTCTAAAAGTAGGCAAGCCCCCTTAAGCCACAAAAATAGACATATACAGAAAAAAAGAAAACATATACAGGATTGATTGCACTGCTAGATTGTTTGGTCAAGAATATTGCCATAGTCTCTAGGTGCAAATGCAACAAATAATACCGAAATTGAATGATATGTGTAAGCAAGCTGAGATGGCAAATTTTGTACTTATAGTTCATGAACGGGTGCTAAATCTCTGTTTCCAACTATGCTTTGTTAACCAGATATTAAGGGCAGGGGAGATCAGTATAACTGGATTCAAGGAAGGACATATCTCAGTTCCACTTTTTAGTAATGCTATGCTTTTATATAGCTTTCTTCTCCCAGTGATCTGAAAACATTACTGCGGTAAACAAGGTCAATAGCAGAACTAAGGAGAGAAAAAAATTAAATAGGCTAAATTCCTGTCTGCTTACCTGATGGGCTGTAAAAGCTTTTATATACAATGGTTTAGCACTTTGCAGATATTATGTCTTGTGTTTTTGCGATGAACCTTCTGTATCTTGTGTTCTAGGCTTCCCTACCCTCCCTAGACTCACTAGAGGGGCTCTCAAACTGACCACTCTTACGGTCATGATTTCTTTTCTTGAGTAGGGCTCTGACATGGGATGTCTTGTGCTGCTAAACAAGTAGCAATGCAAATGTTGTCTATGACCTTCCATTTTTTAAAAGCAGAAACAGGAAGAACTAATTGCTCCTGATCTTAATTCATTTGGTAAGTTTGTGCATCTGTCCAAAAGGGGCAAGTTATGATCCACAGTAAACTCACCATTCATGTTATCTATGTCTCCCTTCATCTGTAACTACAAGCAAGACAACTGAAACACTTTATGAAACTCCCAAGTAAACTTTAATAACTATCATTGCTATCACATTGGATATTTATTTATACAATTATATTTAACTTTTCCTTCACCCCATTTATCCTCACAACAACTCTGCGTGCTAGGTTGGGCTGCAAGTCAGTCAGTGACTTGCTCAAAGCTCTCTCTGTGAGCTTCATGCTCAAGCTGATAATAGAAGCCAGAACTCCTCTAGTCCCTTCTTACACCCTAACATTTTCTGAATGACAATCCTTATGCAGCCAAAACAACACCATCCACATATTCCAAGGAAGTATCAGCAAGCTTTGGAGAATCCCAACATTTGCAGAATTACACAGAAAATTTAGTGAAAAAAGCCTAGGGGTAGATGGAACTCTGAAAATAGCCCAATGAGGACGGTGGACAAAGAATAGTTACTACTTATTGGGGGTGGCAATGGAGAATACTGGAGGAGGTAATGGGTGACTCACTTGAATGTTAAACAGATGCATTACAAACTGCAATATATTGTTGCAGATCCTATTTGCATCCTTATAACAGTCCTGGCTATTTCTATAACATCTGCTATGTTGCCATGCTTATAGCTCAGTTTTAAGATACACTATTTATGTCCATAAAATGAATACAATTATAAGGTTTTAGCTTGATGCAGATTTTTCAAGTACAAGATTGTCTTTAATGAACAAAAATTGACAAAGTTATTAAAACAATAGCATGAATAGGATATTCAAAGTATTTAAATATTAGTTAATAGAATTAATTATTCAGGGATGTTATATAAAGCTGATCAATAAAAGGAACAATTAAACTCTTAGCATATTGCATATATTAAGAGCTCAAGGTTGCTATAGAAACCTTAACTTTGAGTTCTCTTCCATTTGTAGGTTTAAATTTTTAGCCTCCATTTCATTAACTTTGTTTGCACTAAGTATGCTTGCCAATAGAGGATTGTTTAGGACATTAAACGTTTCTAATAACATGTTCATTTTGCAGAAATCATAAAAAGTGGAAGAATTAATGCTCTGTTGATAACGCCTCTAGGATGATTTGATTTTGATTCACTTATGCAAAGTTGAAAGCCACGTTAAAGCTTTTCTTCCACCAACTACATAATGGGACTTTCTTCTTTCCCATCTATACCTGTGCTAAGGAAATGTGCAAATTTAAAATTACTAAACCTAAATTAGAAAAATGCCGCCCCGAGGCTTCGGCAAGGGGCGGCATAGAAATGTTATAATAATAATAATAATAATTATTATTATTATTATTACAACAGTATCTAGTGAGGTGACTGATGCGTTGTCTTTGCCTGCGTTATGGGATGAGTTTAGTTTCTGATGCTTGAGGAAGTAGACATTTGCATCTATGTGACCCATCACATACTCTTTGACCCCTGCCCTTCTTTGAACTAGCACTTGCAGATTGACCAGTTGGACCATGGAAATGGTAGATGCATCATTGTAGCATAATGTGGTCCTTCCTGCCTTGGAGGTTGTAGTGTTTTATTTATTTAGCTTGTTATTGTATATAGCATAGCAACAGTGGCTTTTCAAACGTGCACTTTAACATCTAATGTTGTCACAGTTATCTGACAGTACTGACAATCTAGGACAAAGATTCCAGGTAGTTAGACAGGAAAAACTATACCAACGGCGCAATCCTAAGCCTAGGTTCCCACTGAGCTTCATGGGACTCCTATCTCAGCAAACAAGCTTAGGATAGCACCTGACATCTTACAAACAGAATCATGTTCCTGGAAGCCATTTGGAAACATAATGTTGCTTAAAAAATTCTGCTGGCTTCCCTGCAAAATCACTGCTGTCACTGCAGTGGTAAATTTGACAGTCACAGCAAATTCTGCAATTCAGGATGCTGCCCACCCCTGCTTTAAGCACATTTTTCTTACAGTGCTTATAGAAAATCAATAAACGCATCAGGAATGATTCCATTACTCCAAGAGTAGCTTAAAAACACTCTCTCTGTGTGTACACATACTGTATAATGGTTTAGCTATTTCATAAGAATGAATTTTTATGTACAGTCCTATCTTGCACCTGTTGTGACTCAAACAGAGGCATGCGCCTTTTTGCAGCAGCTATTGCAGCATCCTAAGTCAGACAAAGAGGACATACCTGGACAGGTCATTTCCTTCTGATTTCCTTTTAGCAAAAGGAAATCCAAAAATGCCTACCCTGTTTTGTATTTGGATGTTTGGCATTAAGTCTAATGCTATACTCTGTAAATGCTCTGTGTAAGGAAAAATAGATGATCAGGCTCCAAGAGAGTATCTTTCCCATCGTTGCCTATTAATTTGTGAAAATTTTAAAATGTGGTTTGTTGTTTGGCAGACTTGATTTTTTTCATGCATTTCTCCCGTACTCTTTTGTAAAAGCACATTTTAGAATTGAATTTTTGTACTACTAAAAGTCTATACTGCATTTTCAGAGAAAGATGCTTTCACATTGGTAAAGGAAAATTCCTTTACTGTTAAGCTGATCTTTTGGCTTCCATCCCAGAATTAACTTCAAGGTACTTCACATGGGTATCATATTTAAAGAGCTGCATTTTTTCTTGTGGACAATGAGCAAAATTAAACCAAATTAATGTCATTTATTTTTGTGTGGCTAGATAGAATATTCAATGCATTTAGGTTTACTAGATCACATTGTTCTGCCTGATACTATAGTATAAATTTAATTATAGGTAAAAAGACAAAAATGCCTTGCTATAAATCAGCAACAAAAAGTAGTAACTTATTAAACACATGCACTTTTACAATGCAGAAACCCCCACACTGAAATTAGTGAGACTTACTCTGAAGAAAATATGCATAGGGTTGGACTATGGCTGTCTCTCTAAGCCCAATTCAATCTGCCAGATTTAAACCTATAAAACCCTACACAGCTTGGGACCACAATATCTGATGGAAGGCATCTCCCAACTGCTATTTATCCAGATGCTATGATCAAGATCTGGGGCCTGCCCTCCAGTGCCAGCTGCAACGGAGAAGGGCTCTCTCAGTAGCAGACCTGAGTTATGGAACAAGCTCCCCACAGAGGCCCACCCAGCACCAATTTTAGTATCTTTTCAGTGTCAAGATAAAACTGTTCTCCATGACAGGGCATTTAATTAGTTTCGTATCATATTGGGGCATTATGTTAACTACATAACAAGTCTGTGCCTTGTTTTGTGGAAGCTATTATAGTTTTTAAAAGTTGATTTTAAATTTGCTTTTTTATTCTGTATCATACTTTAATGATTTTATTGCTATTTTGTATATCATATTTTTGTTTTATTTTATTGGTTGTTGTACACTACCCACAGAACTTTGGCTATTGAGTGGTGTAGAAGTATAATTATTAATAACAACACCAACAACATACTTGTAATCATTAACCTAGTAGTAGTTTAACTACCCCTAAATTCAACGGGGGAAATGCCCCAATCCAAAAATTACTTATTTTAGTTTAAGCCCCATTAAACATATTAGGATGTACTTCTGACTAAAAATACATAGACTGCAGGACCCCTTTCAGCTCATGGCTGAAATCTATTTGAGGTGCTCTCAAAGACCACATTTCAGTTATGGATGAGCCCAAAAGCAAAGCAGAAAAGAAAAAACAAAAGGCCATCATATTTCGGCTGAGGCAGCAATTCCATTAAGTTAATTATATCTTGTACAGTGGTACCTTGGCTCACGAATGCCTCCATTCACAACCAAATCAGGTCGCAAACATAAATTTCATAAAAATGTTGCTGCAGGTCACGAACTCTGCATCGGGTGACAATATGTGTGCCTGCCTTCCCTGCACAAGTGCAATCGCGGTCGTGCAGCGGGGGGGGGGGGGGAGGGGCCCGCTTTGTTGCTGGGGGGGGGGGGGGGGGGGGGGTGGGGGCCGTGCGCAGCTGCGGGATGGCCGCATTCGTGCTGGGCGGGGGGAGATGGTCGCGATTGCGCCCATGTTCCCTGCCCAAGCGCACCCGCACACACCTCCTGCATGCCCACGCCTACTTCCCCCCAGCGCACCCGCAATTGTGCCTGTCTCCCCCCCCCCCCCCCCCAACCGCTGGGGCGGGGAAGGTGGCCGTGATCTTTGTTGTTCTTTGCCACTTTGCTTCACATTTTTGTGAATAAAAAAGTAGTTGCAGAATGGATTAACCTTATTTACATTGACCCTTATGGGGAAATTTGACTTGGCCCACAACCAATTTGGGTCACAACCAGAGTCCTGGAATGGATTAAGTTTGTGAGCCAAGGTACTATTTAAGTGTGTATCCTGAGTTCTGTCACATGCAGCTTCTGGAGGCACTGTAGCCATCCATCCTCTATGTGTGAACTAATGAGTAAGATGACATAGGCAGGGAGTGCTATATCTTGGGAATGAATTTCAGGCACAGTGGCTAATGGAATACATGCCAACAAAGGGAGGACTCAGCAGAGATGATGGAAGCAACAATAGAATAGAAACCACTTAATCATCTATCAGGTAGATAATCATTTATTAAAAAAAACCAAATCCATGGTAACCATGCAGGATTGCTTGTGGTGCTGTATAAACCCAACCACTATGATAAACCATGGTGGCTTATTAGCTAGGAACGGTTTGTTGTTTTGTCTGAACCAACAGGGTGGTTTGTTAACTGCTCTTACTGGGTTTAGACATCACAAAAAAGACATCCCTGGCTAATAAACTACCATGGTTTATCATATTGTGTGAACCTAGTTATTTACATATACTCAAGAATTAAGGGTGGATTGAGTACGGGTTTTTGTTGACTCCTGGGCCATTGTATGTTTTGAACCCAGCTGTGCTAACAAGCCATAGCTTCTTACACAAACCACCAACTAAAAGATACTATGGTTTGTTATCTCTCATTTCTGCTTTATCAACTACACCAAAAGAGAAATGAAGGAGACAGAAGGTAAAAAGAGCATCATGGACTGCTCCAGGGATTTCTTTCTTACCAGGGATTAATGACATCAGCTGCCATGTGAGAAGGAACATCAAATGCTGGCTCCAGTTCCAGTGCTTTTGATTGTGATACAGTTAAGCATGTGGTTTATTTTATATCTGTACAATACTTTACACCAGGAGTTGGTAACATCTGGTACTCCACATGTTGTTGGACTATAGTTCTCATTAGCTCTAGCCAACACTGTCAAGGGTAATGGATGCCAACACCTACAATTCAAGAACATCTGGAGGGTTGCATATTCATCATCCCAGTTTTACACTTACTTATGCTGAATATTTGTTTCAGCTGCTGTTTTAGAAAGAGGGCTGGATTTTCTACCTAGCCACTTCATTGCCTCTGCAAGAAAGGAGAAAAAGTAATTTACCATTGCCAGTTATCCCAGGAAGATGAAGGGTTCAGTCGAGAAATAACTGGGTATTTGTACAATTAACTGTCAATAATAATGTACTAATTCCCTTTGATTTCCTGAACTGGCAACTATCATGTGCTTTCTGATAATTGATCAAGGGAGGTTTGATGGGGCAGGGGGAGATAAAAGGAACACAGAATAATGCAAACAATAAAAAATCAGTAAAACTACAGAGCAAACTGAACCTACAGAACCAAAAGGTAGTACAACACAAAAGAAAACAGAAGGAATAACCCTAGGCCCTAGACATCATTTTTGGGTGTGAGGGAGGAAATTCTGGATTCCCGAATTCAAGGTCAGAGATAGAAGCCCAACACAGAGCCCAGAATACATGCTGCTGCCCACCATCCCATCTTTGTAGTTGACATAAAATGAACCATGTTGGCTACTTCTAAGAGGTCCTGCAAATACTGAAGTGGTTGTTCTGGTTCTAGCCACCCAGATCCTGAAAAGAAACTGAAGAGGTCAGGGTATGACATATACTTTATCCTTTTAAACTCTTCAAACAAATGGTTCAAAGGCACAAAAGGATAACATACCTGAGGTAACAGAAATACAAAGAAGGTACAGAAGGATTCCCAGGTGGCCTCTGTAGCGATTTTGGGTCAAAACAATGGTGTTTGGATAACTATCCAGAGTTATCACAATGGCAAAAGATGCATTATTGCTAAAAGAGGGCTCTGAGCCTATAGCTTTTCAGTTATTATATCCTTTTTCAAACACTGAAAACTACCTGAATGAGATCTCTCCCAGAGCCTTTTCTGTTTATGAGACATCAGAGTTTTGGTACATATGCAAAATGCATTTATCACAGTTGAAGCATATGCTAATAAAAATGTGATCTTGTGTTGCACACTAATGCAGTTGCAGGAAAAGCAGGAGTTGAAAAGTGGATGCATGCAAGGAAACAGCTGTTAAAAACAAGTCCATTACCTAGGCAAAATGCAAAATAAAAGGAAAAACAAAAATGCAAGTCCTTCTGCCCCTTTGCAAAAAAAAAATGGAGAAGGGGAGAGGTGCAGGAGAGGCTATAGTGCTGCTTGCTGTCATCTTCCTATGCAGTAAAGCCCACAAGACAAATACCCCCATTTCCCTCCACACAAATGCAAGCAATTGCAGCCCCAAATGTGCTGACTTTTCCACAAATAAACTCCACTTAAGTCAATATGATTTACTTATTAGTAAGTATGCTGAAAATAATGTAATTCACTTCCAAGCAGACATGTGTTTCAACCAGATGCGCTTGAGGCAAAGGTTAGACCAGAAAGGCTGAAAAAGACACCACAAATTTTAATTTTCAAAGGAGGTATTTGCAAGTCAGAGAGAGAGTGAGAAAACCCATGGGAGTGGGAGGTAGGAGAGCAAGTGAACAGTATCCTCAAAGTTGAATGCACTTCTTCTTTTTCTTGGCCCTAGCCATCCTCTTGGCTCCAGAATAGTACTGCAAGTTTAGCACACATTGAAATATACATGAGTGGAAAAAACACAACATATACACAAATGTGATATAACCAGTCTGAAGAAATTTAGGATATAATGGCAGAAATAATGCAGGTAGAAGTGTGGGGTGAATGTCATGTGATATGCCAGTGAATTAGACATTACAATGGCAGTATATGTGCCATTTTAAACAGGGACAGTGATTTAATCACATTCTGGGGCAGCTAAATGCATATGTAATTGCCTTCATGTGTTCTCATTCTAGGGATACTGAATAGCTGCAGTTTTAATTATATTGCTTTGTTAGATCTGATCTTGCATATATGACCTGCAGGGCTAGGCAAGATCACTTTGCTGTCACTTTCCCCACTCTTATCTTGCTGTGTTTAAATACGGCTTTACTAAAGTTACTACTTCCAACTCCCTCAGGAGCCAACGCCTGCCTTATTGCTAAGCAGCCTGCCCATAGCACAGTGTAATCTAATCTGATAGTAGTGGCTTTCCAGGTCACAGGCTGAGGTCCTTCCCAGCCCTATTCCTGAGATACATTTAACTAGAACAGGAATAGCACAGATCAGACTTCAGATCTTGCACACACAAAATATGTGCTCTATTTAATGCTCATGAGAGTTACAGAGTAACAGGCAAACAAAGGGAGGAGTGTAGAATGCTAGGAAAATGTAGACTGAGAATAACGCTTCCGGTTAAAGCTGTAAAGATGAAGCAGATGAAAGAAAGGGAGATTCATGGAAGATGGTAACTATCACATAAGAGGAAAGCAGTAGAAGAACAAAATTTATAGAAGAGGATATTTCTGTGACAAACAGTTGCCCAGCTAGTTATAAATAATCAACTCTGTTGTCACCTAACCAAGCTAGTATAATTAATAGTGATTAATGATAGGACTGATGATGTGGGCCAAAATGTCTACAGGGCCAAATGATGGCCACTCCTGGAGGAAAGAAATTTTAAATTTCAAACACCCACTGGCATGACTGAAATTTGGTTGCCAGTCTATTTCTCTTCATGCATAACGATTGCTCCTTGCTCTATTATTTCTAATTCATTAGTACTTCACCTTTCTCCTTTGTTTAGACTTTGAAGAGAGCTCATATTTTCACAATGTTAATCTAAGAAACAACATATAAAAGACAGCTCAAGAAATTAATATAGGAACTTTGGCCCTTCCCATTGAAGAGAAAGTTTAATTAAGTGGAACTTTCTTTGATGCAAATATGCATTTAAGGTACACTGATATGCTTGTTGAGATAGAAAATAAAGTCCTACAACTCCCTGCATGCTTCATTGTGCCACGTTGGCAGTGATAAGGCTTTCTTGTCTAAACATGCATAGCACTGCACCTTTAAATGGGCTGCACAACCAAATAATTTTAGCAAATTAAGTCCAAAAGTTATTTCCTTTCCACCCAATAAATCTCTCATTGGCATGACTATTACATTGAATCTATATTCCACTTTTTTTTCTCCCTTATGAGGAATCTAAGGGGGATTGCATAGTCCTTTTCCATTACATTTTACCCTCAGAACAACCTTATAAGGTGAGTTGAGCTGAGAGGGTATGATTGACCCAAAATCACCCAGTGAGCTTAATGCTTGCGTAGAGACTAGAATCGCCAGTTCAAGAAGAAACCCCGCTTAATCTGCACGTAGTATAAATATATTCTATTTTCTGTATTTTTAGTGCAACTTCCTAAACATTCGACTTGAGACAGTCCCTCACCCTCCAGGAAATGCGCTTCTATTACCCTCTCAACGCTGACTAAACAGCCTCAAGTCTCTGCTCCTCAGGAGCTCCAGCGAGCAGAGGCACTCACTACAGTACATGCGCAGATCAAGGCTATAGAGTGAAAGGGGAGGCGGAGCCAGAAGAAACGAAGGCTGCTGAATCAAAGGATAAGCGCGCTGCAGCCGAGTCTCTTAAACCGTCATTTCCGGCTTCCAGGCTCTGGATCCGGGTCAGATTTAGGTCCTAGCCATAGAGATGCTCATGCAAGCAGTTCCGGCTTACTTCCGTAGGGTTCTACGTCTCTTTCCTTTCCAGAGAGGAGGGGAAGAAAACAGAGGAGGCCCCTAGGTTCGGAGCACGCTGGGCCTTGCTCAGTCGGCTGCCCCTCTTGAGCTCGCCAAGCACGTACCCCGTCGGAGTAAGTTCAAAGAGCTTCTTTGGGTTGCCGGGGCGCCGGCGGAAAGAACGTGGGCTGCCTCTGGCGTCTGGCCGGCCAAGTGTCGGCTCCTCTGGTTCTTCTCTTTCATTGGGAGCTCGGCGCCAGTCCCGGTCGAATTTGAATGGGTGGGAAAGGGAAGACGAGTTCAGTTTTGGAGACGTCAGTTAGGACGTTTGGGGTTCTGAGGCAGGGAACAAGTGGCGATCGATGAGCTTGGGAAGGTACCGCTCTGGTGCAAAAGAGGCTCTCGGAAGGTTCAAACGGGGTCTTTGGGAAATCTTAACGAAAGTCGAGACTGCCTTACGGTGATGGCGAGTTGTTTATAGTGTTAATTCGCTTATTTCTGTACTGCGGTTTCTGCAATACATTGTTGCTGCAAATGCTTCATAAAGCGAACACATGCAATCGCTGTAATTATAACGCAACTTTAATTCAATTACAGTTCCCTTAAAATGTCTCAAGTGTTTAGCTTACAAAATACACCGGCAGGGCAGAGAGATCCTTAGAAGCCTGGCGAGTTGCATGTGTCAGTTCCTGTAGTTTTGGATTGTTTATGCACCCTTCCCTCAAATAACAGTGGATGAAGGTAATGGTATTTATAAAGGTTTTGTTTTCTCCTTAGTTTGGGCCTTCCCTAATGACTGTGTTAATGTACAATGAACCATACAACTTTGAAGCCTTGCATATGCTTCCCAGCTATTCAAATAGTGTGAAGGAATAACCTGAATGTGCACAAAAGTGTCTCAGGCTTTGTTGGTGGGTTATTCAGTTCCCTCATCCAAAGGTTCTAATAGCTTTTACTGGGGTGGGGAGAATGTTACATCTGGAGGAACAGTAATTTCAGACAAGTTTCTTGGAATGACGGGTTGCCACTACCATTGATGAATGGTAGATAAGGGAGTTTTCTAAACATTGCTCTAATCTACTCAGTTGTATTTCATTCACTCTGGAATGTGCTCCCCAGAGAGATGTGCCTGGCGCCAAGCTTATACTCTTTTCGGCGCCAGGTCAAAACCTTTTTATTTAAGCAGTATTTTAAAAAGTTAATAGTTTTAATGATTCTTTTAGTTGCTTTTGCTTTGTTTTATTTTGATTCAATTTGATTCACTTGCTGTTTGTTTATTGTTTCATATACTATTACTGTTTTAATCTGTTATGGGATGTTATTACATATTTTAAATTGTTTTTTAAATTGCTGTTAGCCGTCCTGAGATATTTATATAAAGGATGGCATACAAAAGTTTTTAATAAATAAATAAATAAATAATATATTTATTTTAAATGTTGCAGGGTGGTATCTGGTTCTTAATAGCTATTGGTGTAAATGTTTAAAATTATCTGAGTAGCATGGAGTAGCATTTGACAATGAATACTTTCAAAATGGTTATAGCTTTTAAAAAGACCCAAGTGTTATAGGAGAAATTGTATACAGCAGCAACATTTGGATGAGGACATACAGAATATGCATTTTAGATGTCCATGCTGCTAACCCAAAATGAGATCAAATCGACAGTGAACATATCAGAAATTTGGTGAAATTAGTGAGATGTGGTTACCTTTCAGTATGAGATTTACTTTTCAATAAACCCATTTGCTTTCTTGTTAGTGGAATGGGCTGTTTTTTCATCTTGTGCTTCTATCTACCTTGTGGTTTAAATCAAGGTGAAGTGAATCTTTGGGTTAAATCAGGAAATAAACTACAGACAGTGCACTCACCCTCCGGGGCCATCCTCAGAGTGCCAACCCACCAAGATGTTTGGAGGATGGCAACTAGGGGGAGGACCTTTCCTGTGGTGTGTGCCCCCCCCCCCAAGCTTTGGAACAATCTGCCTGTCTGTGCCAAATTTGCCATCTTTTTGGTACCAGGTCAGGACAGCCCTCTGTGCAAAGGCCTTTAATGATTTTCTTGGTCATTCAGGGGCTTGAGGGGATTATCCTGACAGTTCTTCCTGCTGGGTCTTTTTATTGTATTTACTGTATTGTTAAGCTATGTTAAATTAATTTTAACTCTTTTAACAATTTAATGTTATTTCTATTGTATTTTATTATTATTTTTATACTGTGTTGTGTTGAGATTTCCAACTATCGGATGAAAGAGAAATGAAATAAACCTTAAATCCCTAAAAGCCAAGTTGCCCTTATTCAGATATTTCTTAATACTGAAAATCTGATCCTTAACACATACTAACTTACAATTTAGTAGAAAACTTTACAACATTAAGGGCATATGTTCTATAATTTATTTAGAAAGCATAATTTTTATTAATTTGGAAGCAAAATAATAATCACTAGCTGTATCAAGCTGCAGATGCTGCAGCAGTATATTAGGAATGGTAAAAACTAAATCATTCGAACACCAGTGTGTTTTATTTCCTGTCTGCTGTAGTGGTCCTTTTAACTTCATCCTTAATTGCTGTTTCTTATATTTGTTTTAAGTCTGGTATTTGGTTGACCGATCGCTGCCACCGCAGAAGCATGCAACAATGGTGCTGTCTAGTCTTTGCATTTGTGACTTTAGTCAGAAAAATAATGAAAGCCAGAATTTTTTTTAAAATAAAAACACTGTTAGTTTGGGAAGAGTCATCTTCATAAGATGTTCTATTTTTGGTTGGAAGCTGACTTCATTTACTGTTACTGTAATTGTGGATTTATCATGGGACATAATGCAGCTATGAAATCGGCATTTGTCCTGTTAAAAGCCTTTTTGTTAGTTCATGTAAATGGGATAGGTTGCACTTCTATACTTTTCTGAACATGTAGAGGTTTAGGAAAGGATGGAAAAGGTGGAAGACACTGAGAACTGTCAGGTCCAATTTGTGTTGCTTGTGAAGTACAAAAAAGTGATGAACTCAGTGGCAGCCATGCTAATGTGTTGCACTTTGGGCACTTTGGATAGGTTGTTATTTTAGAGATTGTAAAAAGCTATCCTCCTCCAAAAAAAGGGGGGGGGAGGAAGGAGGAAAATGGAATGCAAAATGACTCATGATTGAACAGGAAGAGGAGAGGACATGGGTTCTGCCATGCAGGTCCTTGGGATAACAGCTGGAGGGGTGAGGGGGAGCAACCCAACTGGTGAGTCCACTTTTTTGTTTGGGTTCTATGCAGAACTAAGCATTGGAGCTTATTAGGAGGATGGATTGTTATATCATGCAAATTCATGCAGTGTAATGGGCAGCTTTTTAAAAATTCTTGTTAGATTTTTGCAAAAACAAAAGCAAAAGCTCACCACAAACCCATGTCTCCTTTCCTTCATGGGAAATAGGGAGAAACTTAGCTGCCTCTAACAAAATCACAATGACAAAGGAAAGCGACAACCCCTTTTTAGTATGACAGCAGTGGACAACCCTGACTTGATTTCCTGCTTAATGAAGGAAATTGCCATTTTGACTGCTACCCAACTGAATTTCAGCAAGAATAAGGACAGTCACTGCTGTGTTGCTAAGTTTTGGCATCAAATGCAATCTATTTTGAGTCATGCAGCTCCCAATAGGTTCAAAGGAGAGATATGGGCTCCAGAAGTTGTGCACCACTGCCTTAAGGGGAACTTGTAAGGCAGGAAGAGAAACTTCTCCTCCTAATTTTGCAAATGCAGCAGCAGCTGGTATTTTCTGCAAGGGGAACAACTTGCAGAAGAGAAACCACCCCACATGCACATACACTGTATTGAAGAGAAGTAGTTTCTGTCGCTTCCCGTTGCACTTTTGCTGAGGGCTGCAGCAAAGTCTTGCTTTCACTTTCCACAGAAATCCTTTCCAAGAGAAAGTTTATCTATTTTGCTGGAGTTTTCTGCAAACAATCCAGAATATAGGGACAATAGGAATCAATGGTGATAAAAGTAATAGCTCTAGCTGGTAAACTAAGCCAAAATGGTTGATCAGTTGTTGTGATACATGGAAAGAACATGGAAGGGAATACGAAAATAGGCCATTGGTCTGCTTAAGTAAAATGCTTATCTGGTCCAATATCCTGTTTCTTAGAATGGCCAACCATATGTCTGGTGGGGGAGGGGGGGGAGCCCAGAAAAAGGACCTGATAGGTTTCTGCAGTATCTGTGATCAGTGGCAGCAAGTCTCTGAATTCCAATTTATTTATTTATTTAGGAAGCTTCTATGCCACCTCATTCGCCGAAGCCTCTGGGCGGCTCACAACAATAAATAAATCATAATATAAAAACAATATAATTTGAGACGACCTTTGAAGGAGGCAATAATGGGAGAGGGTATTACCCTCTTGACTGATAGCCAATTATAGTCTTGTATATGACAAATGTGTATAATCTCATTGGTGGGCATCATCCTATCTTCTTGTACTGAATTCCATACTATATGTGTGTGAAGTGCTTCCTTTTGTCTGTTCTGAGTTTTCCACTATTTAGATACAATGGTTCCTGCAATGTAATGATATAAAAAGGGAGAAAAATAATCTTGTCCACTTCCTGCATACCACGGATAATTTTATCTATCTTTCACATGACCCTGCTTATTTCTCTTTTTTCAAAACTAATAATACCTAGCTCTTATCTTCTTCCATTCAATTGGTTACTGTTTTCTTTACATTTTCCAGCTCTACAATTTTTAGTTGTAGGACCAGAAATGTGCATAGTACTTCAGGAGTAGTTATAATACAGCTGCATAAAGATATTGATAATGTTAGCAATTTCATTTTTTATCCTTTTCCTAATGATCTGGGAAGTCATAAGCCAATTTGTTCAATGTTAGTTTTCTGGAAACATGTAGAATGCATTATTAAAGCTAGAATTAGTAAATACCCAAATAATCTTGGCTGAACATGAATTGGTATGAGCAAATACCTACCAAAGGAAAGTATTGCTTTGCCAGCCTTTAAAAAAAATTAAGGGGATCAACTAGCATGTGAATAAAAGTGATCTGAAAAAAACTTTAGTTAAAATCTATCTTGAAAGGCTTCTGAGCAAGCTTAGCCGTCATAAAAATGATAAAGGGCCTTCTTAAGCATTGGTATCTGGTGTGTGTGTGGTGTGTGTGTTTTGTTTTTTTTTTAAGCCAGTGTGGCCATTCGTGTTGGACTGATAGATCTGGATTCTAGCCACTTGTCTATGAAGTCTACTGGGTGACTTTGGTCCATTCTCTGACTCTCAACCTAACTAACCTCTCAGGATTTTTTGAGGATAGAACAGAGAAGAGGATTGTGTAAGCTGCCTTACATTCCTTGCAGGAAAAAGCTGGGATGTAAATGTAATGTAATAAAAGGAAGAATAGAATATGTGAAAAAATTATTCATGGTGGAGGGAAGTAAGCAGCCTCCAAAGAATCTGTACTGGAACTGTTCTCCAGCATAATCATACTTTATTTATTTATTTTATTTACTACCCAATAACCAAATCTCTGTGGAGTAAATGGAGATTACTTACTCGGGCTTCCAGAGTAATTGAAGGTGGAGAAAAATGCCCACAATGATCAGTGGATTGGAATACCTCGTGAGGAGGCCTTCTGGACTTTTTAAATTAGGCGAAAGAAAACTGAGGGAAGATATGATAGAATATAACAATCTATAAAAATAAAGATATTGCAAAGAAGATAGGCACGTGTTTCTGTTTCATAATACTAGAAAATGAAAATGGGGTCCCTCAGTGAAAGCTGAGTTGGTAGTAGTTTCTGGACAAAGTATTATTTCACACCACATTATTCTTTGACACAAGATGTGGCTGCTAATTTAACTAATTTTAAAGGTGATGGTGAGGGTGAAATAAGGAAGTCATTAAGCATAATAGCTAACAGGAGCTTACTCTTTGTTTATGGACTAGCAGAAGAAACTGTTCCCTTCATGCCGTGTTTGTGGGCTTCTTTGAACATTAGTCATACTGTGTTGGAAGCAAGATGCTGGACCAGATGGATTCAGAGCCTGATTTAGCAAATTTCCTTGACAATGATTGTCAAGTCTGAAATGGAAGTGGGCATCATCTTTTGTTTAGCAAATGGGGAAATTCTAACACATTCTATAGAAGTTTAAATTTTAAAATGGAGGACAATTACTTTTTTTCTAACACATTACATCATGTTTCTAGCAGAAATTATAGGCTTCTAAAATATTTTTAGAATCACTTATTATTTATTCAACCATAACATAGATGTGCCTTAAGGGGTTCCTTTTTCCAGTTTTTGCAGCATCATTCTGAATGCTATTTTTGAATATTTGAATGTTAGATGTTTCTAGGAATGCAATTTCAAGGTAACACATTTGGCCCCTGAATAGGCAAAGGGGTTCTACTTTGATTTTATAAAACTTCTGGAAAATAGTAAATACTAATTAATATTTGTGGTTGTAAATATTTAGATGAAGGTGATATTCTGAGATTGTGTGTTAATTAACAAGAGTCAGACTGAAGTAATTAGTTTGCTTAGCAGTTGTCAACTGTAAGCTTTGTGAGTAGTTGCCTAATCTTAGATTTTTCAAAAACTATTTGATATAGGTAGAAGAATACATGTTCACTTTCAGCATAGAAGAGCATGTTCCCAAATTCTTCCAACTTGGGTCGTCCACCCTTCCCACTAGAACGACAACAATATAACTTCTTCATTAATCTTCCAGTACCTCCTGTTGTCTTTCACCAGCAATTCCAGAGTACAACGTAAGTAGAATAGGATTTTAATCTGAAGCTTAAAAGGCTTCCACTTTCACAATAGATATTTGTGACTTTATATAGCTTATTTGCAATGTCAATACCACACAATGCCATCACAGATAATTCATTTGATGTCTTGTTGTGCTTTGAGGTTATCTTTCTTTGAGTAATGAACTTGCGAAATTTGTGTTGCATCTTGTACAAAAGAGTCAAAGTATTGTATGTGAACACACTATTACTAAGCAATTGTACATATCTAAGCAATTGTACAATCTGTCCAGGTGTGAAAATCCATCAGATTCCCTCAGATCACCCAGACTCTGGTCTGCAGCAGAGAGTCTGAATTCCTAGCAAGTGTGCTCAGCATTAATGGCGCACTCTTCAGGTATTGAGACCCACATACTGCACATGGAACACTCAAGTAGCAGGAGTGACACCATTTGAACACTACACCTCATGTTGATGAAGGCTACTTGCGAGGGACTTGCCAGATCCCCCCACGACTGCTGCACAAGCAGTATCTCTCTTCTGCGCCAGCTGCAGATTCCTTTTGGGCTGCTGCAGCTGACATGGAAGAAGGTTGCTAGTTGTGCAACTGAATTCTGTAAGTGTTCTCAGACTTCCTCTTGACTCAGCTTGCTTTGGAGGACTGGGCCAAGCACAAGAGAAAGCCCTTGAATGCATGGAAGGAGCAGTTCAACCCAACCCTAACTGCATGGTTATATTTTTTAGCAAACTTAATAGCTTGCATGAGTAATAATGACATTTTAACCTTCCTAGGACACTTGTGAGTGGTAATCTTCCAACCATCCCTCCAGTTTCACCTCCACCCTTTGCCTATAGAAATGGCAGTCCAGTGCATGCATCAGCTGCATCTACATCATTCCGAGGCAGAAAGTAAGTATGTCGCATGTACAATCATGATAAGACACAAGAGGGGTTCTTTCCAGTAGTCATGTCATGTTCTTAGAATAAAATATAGACTGCAAATCGAACAATAAAATAGCTGTTTTAAAAAATTGGCATAGGCCTCACTTTTTTTTCACATAGACTTTGTTCACACTGGTATATTTGGACATCGTGCAAACCATGGCATAACATGATGAGAGCAAGCTGCAGCCCTCCCTCCCTGCTGCAGCTATGAGAAGGAATTTAGAAGTGTTTGCTTCCTAGTTAGAATAGCTTCCAGTTGTCATGTTCAACCAGCAGACAACTTAAAACTTAGTTTGTTTAAAGCAAACCATAGTTATATTCAAAACATGGGTTGTGAAGCTGGATAGTCTAACAAATCATGGCTAATTTGGAAATCAAATATGAAATCTTCTGAACTTGCATCTGTGCTAGAAAAGGAGAATAAAGGAGGCAGTGCACAAGACCAAGGCTCACTGTGGCTTATTCTCACCATGCTAAACTATGGTTTTGTTTAAGATTGAAATGCAGCCACCTATTTGAATCCAGTATTTCATTCATGAAGTGGCTGGATGGGGTCACTGGAGAGATGGGTGTGGGCTTGAGTGTACTCCGGGGGATGGTGAAGGACAGGAAAACCTGGAGGAATATTGTTCATTGGATCGCAAAGAGTGGGGCACGACTTTGCGACTGAACAACAACATTTCATTAACGGGATCTTCCCTCATTGAAGTGATGCAGTGTGTTCCCATAAGCATATTGTTCTGCTTCAGGAGGAGCAAAGCAAGGGAGAGATTACTTGCTTCTACATAAGGAGAAAAGGGCATAATTGTCTATTTTGTTCATTATGTTTCTTTCCTGAAAATAATGGAGTCATACAATAAGCTGATAAGGAGACCTTGGCATTTCTGCGCCTTAGTCTCTGACTGCTGTATAACTGTGGGAAATGAAATATGTGTGTCCAGCTGTATCATGACATGTACATGTTTGGTTTTCTTATTTATTTGCTTTGCTGTGTTAAATGTGATTTTCCAATTGTGTTACTTGTTTAACAGTGTTATTTTTTGCCACTTGAACCATGATTTATAGGCTATAGTTTTTCTATGTGTGGGAATATTTGGCATTAAAATTGATTGTTGTCTGAGCTTGTAATAAAGATGGCATTCCAATTGAAGAGGGAGAAGGGGAATCTTTTAATCTAAGATTCCCAATTAATTTGTGCTGATTCAAGATTCATGATCTATGTTTGCAACTTTGTCAGAAGAATGGATTTTGCCTCTTTCCTGCCTCTTTCCTGCATCAATCTGCATGTCCCCAGATCTTCTCCACAGAGCTGAGGGACCGTTTAGAGCAGATTTGGGATATATGAAGGAGAGAAAAGGAAGGAGAAATCCCATTGCATGTGGAAATCCAGTTGTATGACATTGGACATAAACCTTGGTTAATTCCTAAATCATGTCTGTGTTCGTTGAATCTCTTCAGTGCTCTACCCTGATAGACATTTGTGGATAGAAAATGCTTGTCTTCAGAGTCTTGTAGGATCACCAATATATGAAAGTGATTCAAATAGCATAATGCTTATAAGTATTCTAATGGCTTTTGGTAGCCCTAGCAAGTAGGGCATTTGGTAAAATGCAGTCAATTGCATGGCAAAATTTCCATCTTGTTATTGGGGGCAGGAATGACATTTTTGACCCAGCTAAATCAATAGATGAGGTACTTGAACTGCTGGGTAGAACTACATCTGGAACTAGCAATGATTCATAGAAGAGTTCCAGAACATTTTTCTATATTAGATTTGATTAAATTTTCTTTTTTTTAAGATTTTTATTAAGATTTTTAAACTACTACTAAAAACATCAATCATCAAATACATCGAACATACTGGGTCAGCCCCCCTACTACATATTTTTTAACATTCTATAGTCACAATCAAATCCATTTATAACAACTTAAAGGCATCTTTAAATCTAAGCCAAGTCCTGTTTCTCCAGCCAATAATAAAAAAGTTCTCAAGTTTGATAGAAGTCAGTATCTTCTTTCTCCTTCAGTGATAAAGTTAATCTATCCATTTCTGCACATTCCAGAATCTTTCTTAGGATCAGTTCGTCGGTGCGTAATTCCTCACTTTTTCAGTGTTGAGGGAATGCAATCCTTGCCACAGTGATTACATGTAACATCAGATACATTTCTTGTTTGTTAATATCTTCTGGTATAATGCCTAATAGGAAAACTTCAGGTTTAAAAGCTAAACGTTTTTGTAGCATTCCCTCAAGCCATTTATGTATTTTAATCCAGTACTTTTTCACATTGTCACAAGTCCACCACGCATGATAAAAGGTACCCAATTTATGTTTACATTTCCAACATCTATTTGACATATTTGGAAACACCTTAGCTAATCGATTTGGCGACATCTATAAAACATTTTATATAAGTTTTCTTTGTACAAAGTTGCTAATGTTACCTTAATATTTCTCTCCCATAGTTTTTGCCACTTTTGCCATATTATATCCAAAATTTTGTGCCCGTGTTATCATAGTTTCCTTAACCTGTTCACCTTCCATTTTTCTGTCAAGTAAGAAGTCATATAATCTTTTAATCATTTTCTCATCTGATTTAAGCATCGCTTGATCAAACGCTGTTAAGTCCTTATAAAACCCCCATGTTTTACAGTCTTTAGCATATCTCGATTGCATCTGCACCTTATGCCACCAAGAAATATTAAATCCCTGTTCTTGTATTTTTTGATCTAACTTCAGGCCTCCATCCTTATCCAAAATATCATCGTATCTTATGATCCCTTCAAAGTCCAGAGCATTTGGAAACACAAAAGCTTCCATAAGTGAAAGTCATCTTGGTCATTTATTATACAATTTTAGCTTTCACTTTTCCCACACCGACATTAATGATCTTCTAATAAAGTGACTCAAAAAAGACCCATGTGACCTAGCCTTCTCATACCACATATAAGCATGCCAACCCATTTGCAAATCATGACCTTCGAGATACAAAATTCTCTTATTTCGCAAAGTTATCCATTCTTTTAGCCAACTTAAAACAGACACTTGGTAGTACAACATCCAGTCAGGAAGACCAAAACCACAGTTCTTTTTGGCTTCCTGGAGTATTTTTAATTTAATCCTTGGTTTCTTTCTCCAAATAAATCTTGAAATTTGGAAGTTTAAATCATCAAAAAAATTTTTATCAATTTTTACGGGAATAATTAGGAATAAAAACAAAAGCTTAGGTAGTATATTCATTTTAACCAGTGCTATTCTTCCCATCAAAGATAATTGTAAATTGGACCATGCTTCCAGATTGCCCTTAATGTCCTTCAATAGTCTATCATAATTATCTTCCTTCAAAGTAGTACACTTGGCTGTAAGATATATTCCCAAATACTTAACCTTTTTAACAGTCTGCAAATCTACTTGTTCCTGGAGCCTTTCTTTCTGGTCTTGTGTAAGATTTTTAACTAACAGCTTCATTTTTTCTTTATTTATTTTCATCCCCATAACTTCACCATATTCTTCAATCCGTTGAAGGAGTTTATGCATTGTTACTAAGGGTTCCTCCAGTATGAAAACCCGATCTTCTGCAAATGCTTGCAATTTATAACTTACATCCCTAATTCTAGTACCTTTAATGTCCTCGTCATCCCTGATAGTTCTGTTCAACACCTCTAGAATCAAAATGAACAACAGGGGTGACAACGGGCATCCTTGTCTTGTACCCTTTTGTATCTCTATAGTCCTTGTAAGTTCTCCATTAATTAAAATCCTAGCCGACTGTCTTTGGTAAATACTTGATATCACATTCATAAACTTTTCACCAAACTCCATTTGAGCCATCTGTTGCTTCTAAATTGTCAATTAACATTATCAAAGGCTTTCTGAGCATCCATAAACAGTAAAGCCATTGGTTTTTCCATATGTATCTCATAATATTGTAAGATATCCAAAATAGTTCTCAGATTATTCTTCATTTGTCTTTTGGGCAGAAAGCCATTTTGGTCTGTGTGAATAAAGTCTGTTAAAAACTTCTTTAACCTTTCTGCCATTATAGAGGGAAAGATTTTGTAATCCACATTTAACAATGGTATAGGTTTGTAGTTTTGAATCTGTGTTAAGTCCATATCTTCTTTCGGTATTAGTGTAATATTTGCCTCTGTCCAAGTATTTGGTATTTTAGCATTTAACAGTGCTTCATTACATATATCTTTAAGAAATGTAGCAAAAACTCCCTCAAAGGATTTATAAAATTCCGCTGGCAGACCATCCGGGCCAGGGGTTTTATCATTCAGATTTGATTAAATTTTTATTGCATAACTCTTACCGTCAGTAAAACACTTCAATTCCTTGTTTGCTTTGGATGATCAGGTGTTTCTTAGGGCCTAAGCATTTTAATGCATTGGATTTGTTCCCCAGTATTGTTTCTCTGAAGTTGCTTTCACATAAGACTTTTTGTTAAATCTTCCTTTACTCCTATTAGTATGTTTTCATCTTATCCTGACAGATTCTAGTAACCTTCCTAATGATACTTAAAGGACTGGCTGCCATTACCATCTGTCTGAAGGCTATACTCCAGAGGTCCCTTACCCTACAAGTAGTGGACTGCAATTATGATTGAAATATGTTGGCGAAGTTTTCTGTAACTTTTTTTACAATTTCCAAAGCTGAGCATGTGTGAATCAGCTTTAATATTATCTACATAATAGATAACATTGGTATTCAAGGTGCCACAATTCTGAAAGTAACAATGTACCAAACTAACAATGGCTGTTCAGAGCAAGATGTTTTGTAATACATGTTGACTATAAATGCATTAATCCATAAATACTGCCAAATGAAATAGAGGTTCTTTTTTGCCGAGATCAGAAACTGTCTGTACAATCTAAACCTACACAGACACATTCTACACTTTGAATGGGTAGTTGGTAAGTTGTTTCCATCTCTTCTTCCTTCCCACCTTTATCACTGGGTACACATTGCATACAACTTCTTAGTGCAACGCTTTTCTTAATATACAAACCTATTCTCTTGAATGGGGAATATTTCAGAAAAAAATAATTGGCTCTGCATAAGAATGGCTTGGTCAGATTTGGACTTTTTGTAGCTTAAACTTATATTTCAATGTGGTCAAGCACAGTCTTTGTGGGACAAACTTTGAGTAATTTTGCATTCTTATAAATTCCCTGTTTAAGACTTAGCATCAAAGTTGGGCACCCCTATTTTGAAAAGGATAATACTCAGTCTTGCTGGAACAGTCACAATTATTAACTGGTAACATTTACAATTCGGTCTCTGTTGTGAGCATTATTTGTTATATATTTTAAGTAGCAAACATGGATTAGCCATTCTGCCTCTTACATTTTTAGGAGGCTAAAAGAACAGAGTGTTCCTTATGAAGTAAAGCGCCAGCGATTTCATTCACCACATCATGAATCAGCTTCAGCTAACCAATTAGTGCCTTTACCTGAAGATCACAGGCGTTCGTTCCCTGGATCAATTTCTTCACCATTATTTCAAGCACATTACATTTCTGATTTGACGGGATGTGTGCCCCCCTTACGAGAAACTTCATTTCTTGACCCTGCTGAACCTGCACTACCTGTGGCCAAAGATAAGGTAGGATTGATAAAAGGTCCCTTTTTGCTTCCTGTTCTACTAAAATTTTCCTGAAAAAACTGACTCACTAATATGCTACAAGAGAGGTTGGTGTGTGTCATAAAAATCGAGCCAACACATTAGATGTATGAATGAATCAGTAAATCAGTCTATATCAAGTCCATTTTTTCAGTTTTGCATTTTTCAGTCATAACTCTATTCCATTGAAATTCTACATCAGTCTACAAAGATTTCTAGTGAAAAATCATTTATATTTTTCTGCACAACTTTCCACAATATATAAATTTCTGAATTTAATCTGAAAGCCAAGAACAGCACACCAAAATTTTGAATAGTGTGTAGTCCAAAGGATAACTGTGTTCTCATCTGTATATTAGTCTGGGAAGTGAGAGTTGGGTCAATTTGCTCAAAAATATGTAATGAAGCTAATTCTGTTCTGTCCATAGTTGGATATATTTACACTGATTTTCAGAATAAGGTGACTGCCAGTTCCTGCTATTTGTCAATATAAACAGCATCCTGAGGAAGGAAGAGTGCACTGGGGTGCCTTCAAACAGAGAGCCCTATAGCTGAAAAATGCAGGGGATATTCAGATGTTTTGACAGCCAAGAAAGATTAGTTAACTCCTTAAGCCTTCACTGAATGCAAAGGATATGCAAGATGACATGGGGTAATAGTTATTGGGCTATTCTGTAGTTTCAAGGAGAATGCCTAGCTCAGTTCTAGAAACAATAATTGAAAAAATACACAAGAAAAATGATAAGTGTTTCCCTTAATTCTGTTAAAATTGGGATGGGAAGTCTTAAGTTCCAGGGATCAGCTGTGTGTTGAATACTGGTATATTGTAGAGAAATGAATATGCTCCCTCTTAGTTGAATTAATTTTAAATTGTGGGTGAACAACATTATACCCTCCAACTGTTTTGTATTTCAAATCTTACCAGCAGAATGGTCAATGGGGCCTAAAACATCTGAAGGGCACCAAGTTACCAGTTGATGCTTTAGTTGAAGTCCTGTCTTTCGAAGCTACTGACTAAGAACACTGTGGGTTGGATACATATTTAAGCTAGATCACCTTTGCTGATGAAAGTGGAGCTCCTCACCACCTCCTTCCCGTGGTAGCTCATCAAGGCCCCTAAAAACACAATGCAGAATCAGAAAACTGTGCCAAGTATCTGAGCTGTGGTATGGGGAAAGAGAGGGCTCTCCTAATCTGGTAGAGGATAAATAAATAAACCCTGTGACATCTGGCAGAGCTTCTCAGGTAGTGATCATGTTATAGCAGGAATGCTACAGCAGAAGTAGGAATGCCATATGCTTGCCTACTTAAAAAAAAAAAAATAAGATGAGTGTGTTTGTGACCAAATTCAAAGTTTATCTTTGATGGCCAGTTACATTCAAAGATAGAAAGTCCTTGGGTTGTGACCAGTTTGCAGAATAGTAAAATTAGCCTGCCCTGCCTTGCAGTAATCTTACTAAGTGGGGTCTGGCTAAATACTGTAGCAGAGTTCCTGCATGAATGATTTTGAAGAAAGCGGTATTCTAAAACAAAATGCACATATGCAAATACATGCACTACATATATTTGAAAGATCAAGTTCTTCTTATAGTGTAGTAACCATAATTTTGTGGCTTTTTTATATGTAAAGCTAAGTCAGCAAGTACTGGAGTTATTTCAAGCGTGTCAACAACAAATAAGTGATTTGAACAAAAAAGAGCTTTGCCGAACACAACTCCAAAGGGAAATTCAGCAGATCTTTCCAAGTATGTTGTAATTCTACATATTTATTACACACTTGAATAATCAGACATTTTCTCATGTCTAAAGACATGGTTTTAAATGTGTTATATGTTTTTTGCATTGCAGATAGTAGACTATTTTTGGTTGGGTCCTCATTAAATGGATTTGGAACTCGTAGCAGTGATGGTGACTTGTGCCTCGTGGTTAAAGAAGAGCCAGTAAGTACAAAAAGAAACACATCATGCATATGGCTTATAAAGATACTTATTCTTACTTATTCTTAATTTCTCTGTTTCTTCAGAGAGTGATAGAAAGGAGGGCTACTGTATACTGAAAAGTGATGCCAAAAATCATTAACAAATTGAGGAATAAAATACAGGTTTCCTACATCTGGAAAGGAGGCTAGTTTAGACTTTTAAAGGAATATCTAATGAAATCCTAAAGTTATTTCACAAGTGGTGCATAAATCAAGTCCTCTCCTCTCCTTACATGATTTTACTGCAGGTTGTCTTACGCCTGGTCAAATGTTCATATCTTCGTACTTAATGAATCTAGATCATAGAATTACCAGGATGTCCCCTTTGATGTTGAAAAGTCAGAACCTACATGACACACAATTCATATCTGTGTATGATGAAAGACAGCTGACATACCACAGCCACACTATTGTAACATCTGGAGAGGTGTACTTCCCAGGAACACAGCCTGTATGCTGTGCTTTTGTAGTAAAATAAGGGCAATTAATTGCATCATTTTTTCAGTGCTATCTCTTCTGAAATGAAAAATGGATCCCCACCAGATAATCTGAATAAATTAATCATAGTTCTGGGTACTTTCACTTAAATTACGAAGTGCTGGGTGTCTGTATTATGAGCTGCATTAGTATTAATCTTTTAAAACTTTATGTTCACACCACTTTTGAAAGCTTCTAATGAGTGTAGTAGTAATGTTAATTATGCAAATACAGATTACATATATGAGTTTTAATTTGTTTTTTTAGGAACTGCAACCTAATTATGGGGATTTCAGTTCAGTTCCAATTTGGTTATTTTGTTCTTATGAACTATAGCGTTACATGTATGAAATGATAGTATGGAAAGTCTGATATTTAAATAAGTTCTGTAGTTATTTGTTCTTGTTCTATAGTGAGTATATGGGTGTTGGTTCATGAAAAGAAAACTTGAGCCGTATTCTGCTGTATTTTCTTCCTGTTGATCCCTCCCTGCCCTGCACATTTCTCTTCCTACAATATCCCAGGTGTTGGGGGACTGAATATTTGCAATACCAAGCATTTTCTGCTTCAGAACGCTCCCAATGCAATTTAGACCCTAATCTTCCAGGGTTTAAAATTTTTCTAGAAGATTCCTCAAGTAGAACAGGGTCCATGCTGCATGAGTTCAGCTTCCAATATCTGGGAGTACTGCAAGAGGCCAGTGATGGTGAAGCCAACAGACTTCATAGCCACTCTCTCCACCTGAAGTAGTAATTGCACTGAGAGGAGAAAAACTGAATATACTTTAATCTTGTACATTTGCTCCTTATGTATTCATTTTGCCACATATTTTCAACTGAAATAAAATATTGACATATTTTGCATGCACATTCAAATAGTAAGGGCTGTGAATTATTTCAGATGAATCAGAAGACTGAAGCAAGACATATACTCGGCTTACTCCAAAGACACTTCTGTAGGAAACTTTGTAAGTTCTAGACACTGCTATAGTGAAATTGTTGATAATGGTTTATGATATTTGCTAATGGGAAATAAAAACTTGAAAAGATTTAAATAATTATTGCTAAACTTTTATGTGCTTGAGAGGCCTTGATCTAGACTTGTGAGTAATTGCAATGTAGTCAGATACATGCCTTTAAAAATATTAGTTGATATTTTTGTCTATTTTTTATGAAAAATAGTTTGTAAGACACTTTTGGTATATTTTACTGAGAAGCAGAATATATTTCTTTTCTCACCTTCCACCTGCAAAGTATATTTCAGACATTCAGTAAATTCACTCATGACTTTTAAGTCGCGCTGAGATCAACCACAGCTACTCTCATCAGGTGATACCAGTTTGGCAGCTTGCCATGACTTGTTTCTCCCTCCGCTGCTTTCAGCCCTCCTTGTTTCTTCATTCCCTGCATCAGCACCCTTTCTTCAATTAGACCTTCACCACTAGAGTTGTTGGCTTACAAGACCACCTCTTCTCTTGTATCAGATTGAAGGGATTTAAGTTTCTGAGCCCTGGTGAATATGGGAATGCATTTGCAAACAGAATATATAAAGTCTCTGTAAGAGCACCTTTTGCTGTTGGGCCCAGGATAGCCATATCCCCACTCTTGTCAATTTCACCCTCTTCAGGAAGCCCAACTTGCTACTGCCTCTTAGATCATTTCACCAAAAAAATAAAACAATCAAAAATTATATGAGTGTCCAAGAATGGGAATGAGTTTGCATTTTTGTAAACATTTGCGGAGCTGTCTTGCACAAAACCTCAAAGCCATCTCTCTGCTACGTAGCCAAGGGTACTGCTGTCTCCCTTTTGCCAGTGTTCTTCTATCCTCTATCTCAGTGCTTCCCTCGTTAGCAAACAGCTTTTCAAGGGTGCATCATGTTCTACTGAAGTAATAATATCTGCCCATAAAGCTTATTCTCTCCTGCAGCCCCCAGCTAGTCTCACCCCCTCACCTTTATGATGGTTGTTTCAGTCCACTGCTTTCTGTTGCTGGCTGTCAGATGTACATGAGTGGTACAAAGCAGTGAGCAAGATCACTAAACATATGAACATTTCAATGCAGAATAGGGGCTATGTGGGTAAATATATGCACATTTCAAGGAAGGTGAATGAGGCAGATTGTTAAATATTTGCAAATTGCATATTTATTTATTTAATTTCTATGCCGTCATATGCATAGCCTCAGGACAGCTCACAACAAAATAAATAACCTTATAAATACAATTAATATTCAATAATAAACATTAAATTATTCAATTGATTAATTTTTTCAAAATTAAAAGAAATTAAAAGAAGAAAAGAAAGATATGACTGGTTAATATTTCTTATTAAAATTATTAATTTAACTATTAAAATGATGGGTAAATAAGAAGAACTTTACCTGACACCGGAAAGAGTAGAGAGTAGAGCATAGCAGAACAGTATAATTGAGGAAAGCACTACAGCATTTCTAGCATGGGACATTCACTCCTGTGCTTTTGTGCATAAATGAAAAAAGTTTGAATATGTTCAGTTTCATGTGGCTTTTCTTCAAGAGTTTTATACAGTAAAATTAAAAATATATCCTGAGGCAAGTGTGTTAAGAAGGGAGAAACACTAGTGAGATTCTGATGAGTAGTAGTGATCTTTGTTGCTCTAGATGGATGGTTCTCTAGTTGTTCCCAACAACCCATGATGAAATTGTCCTTCTGGGTTTGGATGTCATAAAAAACCATCTTTAGAACTATCTATTGTAAACAACCTTCTGTTACAAGCCATAGATTCTCAGTATGACTTGATTGTGAAAAACAATTCAAAATAGAAAGCACCTCCAAATTCAGACATTACATTAAACTACCCTCCAGCTACTTATGTCAACACCACTTATGGCTTAGTGTGATATGTGAACCAGTTTATTGTTCTGTGGCATTATAATGCAAATTAGTTTTCTTTCACATAAGTAAGCCTCAGCTTCACAGATAAAGCATATTTTCGAACTTGGATCAGTAATACAGAGCAATTCTTAGGCTTAATTGGGGTTATTGACCATTATAAAAAGGAAAAGTACTACTTTTCTTTTCCCCAAACCCCAGTTTTATGCAGTGTTTTCCTCCATGCATCCTCTGCAAGTTTGGGTTTGACTTTCAGGACAATATCCTGGAACTAGGACTCCTTTTTCTCATGCCAGATCACTTACTCAGGGAAATACTGAATTGGTGTCTTCATAAAAAAGCAAAATTTGTCCACATGTAGAAGATCTAGAGTGTGTGTATTAGGAAAAGGAAAGGCCCAATGCAATACATGTGCTATCTCATAGTAATTTTAAAGCCTTCTAATTCTGGCAAAGGGTGAGGAACACTGGCCAAAAGTGCAAGATAATGGACTGTTGGCTTACCCATAACAATTGACTATTGGCATCATCCTTTTCTTCTGAACAAAGTAGGATAGTGCAGTGAGAGGATCTTAGCTATATTAAATATTGCCTGAAATGTCACAAGCGATGGCATCCCTTCAGACATAGAAGTAAGTACATCAAATTAATGTATTCAATTGAACTTTTGTATCCTTTCTTCACTGGCCCCATAAAACCAACTCAAGCTGCAAGATTGTCCTGATACTGGAAACGGAGGAGTGGCTCAAACAGACATCCTGAATTACTAAACTCCTGCTCTAATGCACCATAGTGCAATAGTATACCTAAATGCCTCCCAAGGATAAATGAGTATGATAAGCAGGCTTATCATCAGAAAGTTATGTTAGCAGTGGCTTCGGGTTGTGGTATAATTTTTTAAAGTTTTTTGCTCTGTCTTGTCTATGTAATGCAAGGAGAATATGTAATGCAGGACTGCTTTATGCACGAATTGGCCCTCATAAGACAACCCTTAGTCAAAGCTAAATTTGGATTCTGGTAAAGTATGCTTTGTAAAATTTGACAGTTATAACTTAACACATTTGACAAGAGTAAAACTTGAATGTTTCTATGCATTGAGACAGAGAGAGAGTCTGTCTGTCTGTCTTACCTACCCAATCTCCATCATATGGGCTTAGCCTCGTATTTAGTTGCTGGCATTAATCCATGTATCTTCCTGATGGTTTTAACAGCTGCAGCCTTTTCTATTACTTGGAAATTAACGGTATATGATGATTGATAACTGTTAAATTCATGAATGGATGGAAACAACTACACTGGTATCTCGGCTCACAAATGCCTCAGTTCACGACCAAATCGGGTTGTGAACAGAAATTTCTGAAAAATTTTGCCTCAGGTCGCAAACTCCTCATCAGGTGACGATCGCGATTGTACCCGTCCCCCCCAGCATACCCATGATCACGCCTGTCTCCTCCCCAGCACACCTGCGATCGTGCCCATCTCCCCCCCAGCGTGCCCACAATCGTGTCCATCTCCCCCCCAGCATGCCCATGATTGTGCCCATCCCCCCCCCAGTGCTCCCACAATCATACCCATCTGTGGCCGTGATTATGGTTGTGCTTTGAGGGGGAGATGGCTGCGCTCGTGCTTGGGGTGTGGGGTGAGATGGCTGTGATCTTTGTTGTTCTTTGTCACTTTGCTTCAAATTTTTGTGATTAAAAAAATAGTTACAGTATGGATTAACCTTATTTACATTGAATCTTATGAGAAAATTTGACTTAGCTCATGACCAATTTGGGTCACGACCAGATTCCTGGAATGGATTAAGTTCATGAGCCAAGGTACCACTGTACTTGAAATGTATTCATGTTTGGTGTAATGTATGTAGCATAAGGGCTGCTTATAGCGTAAAACCCTACTTACATCTGACCTGTGTGAAACTGCATAAGAAATGTCTGTATTTTTGCCCACTGCAAATTATTCTGTTAAATGACAAAAGACTTTTTCCTGCCACTCCCAGCAAACTACATTGAGAGACCTCAACTGATTCGCGCAAAAGTGCCAATAGTGAAGTTCAGGGACAAAGTCAGGCAAGTATCTGTAACAATCATGTTTTTAAATCTTTGTTCTGGAAGCAATTAAAATATATTGGATGCAATTATGCTAAGTGCTTTTTCAGTATTTGGGGGCAGTCAGTAACAATGGGAAATGAGTCAAATGTGAACCCAATGATCCATACATTTCCTTGGGACTTGAAGATGTGCATTACTTTTTCTGTCATTCTGTGGTGCTCCCTTTCTATGTCTTTTATTTATAGTGAAGTGCTGTCAGTATGATGCCTGCCTTACTTTCTCTGATAAAACTGGCTTCCATTTACCATTTTAATAAAATGAAAATGGACTTCAGGCAATGATACTTTTTAGGGGAGGACATGAGGTACCCCTGACTCAGAAGAGGCAGATAAATTTTAAGAATGGAGGGGCAGGAGAGGGGCAGGGTGTGGCTTTCCTTTCTGCTACATACATCACTGAGAGGATAAACTCCACCTGAAGCCCATATGTGCCCAAAATATAACCTATCATGTTTACATATGCATCTGATCCACATTATTCATAAAAGATACATGTTTCTGTTTGTTTCTGCAGATTATGCCATTTATCCTGATCCTTTAAGTCCTTGCTTCCATATCTTTTCACTCATTAAAATAAGTTTTTAAAATAAAATTTACAGGCACCAGGCACTATTCATTGTCCTATAATTCAGTGGTAGAAATCTGTGTTGCATGCAGAAAGACCCAGGTTCAATCTCTGGCATTTCTTAATTAAAAGATTCAGGTAGTGATGAGAGAGTTGTTTGCATGAGACCCTGAATAATTGCTGCCAATGAAAGTGGACTGGGATAGACAACCTGGTGTTTTGCAGCTGTTTTAGGAGTTGCAGTCCAAATAGTCTAGAGGGCTCCAGGTTCCCTACTCTTGGAGTAGACAATACCATGCTGGATTGGTCAGTCTTACATGGGATAAGACACCTTCCTATGTTTCTTAAACAAATGTACGTTATATTAATAGAAGACATGACAGAGTGCAGTAGTAAAATAACCATCCTATTTTTCAAAATAGGCATCTAATATTTTTCCTGCAATGCAGAACTGTAACACAATATATTCAATTTTGCAAGATAAGTTTTGATTAAAATTTACATTAGCTACATGGTGTCTACCTTGAGTGCTAAAGAACCCCCACCCCCGGCTCCCATTTCTGTTGTGGAAAGTCCCCACTTTTCCACAGCATTCCCAGTTGATTTAATACCAGTGATTAAGTGCCTTTTCCTGCTGTTCTTTAGCTTTTTACTATTAACAATAGAGTAAATTTGTTTATTTTCAGTGTCACTACTACTCAAGGTCTTTCAGGATTTCTTGATAATCTCAATAAAGTGTATCTTTATTATAACTTGCTCCTGTCAGAGGCTTTGGTTTCCAACTAAGATCAATCCATTATACTTACTTTAATTATATTAAGTTGTTCAGTTGTACTTTAGAATTCATTAGAATCCATTTTCCCAGGACCTTGATAAATGATGTGTCTGCTATGGAGCAAATTGAGAGTCAGGTTGTGAGCCGCACTTAATCCTTGCCTGTGTTTTGCAGCTGAACATATAAAGCAGTGTGTGCCTTTGAACTAAAGCCAACTGCATTTCCTTCACTATTGACTATTCTAACTGCATGATCTAGAATTCAGGGGCAAAAATGCCAAAACAGTGTGCACCTGGATTAGGATGCTATGAATACCTGCTTTTAAAAAGTCTACAAATAAAAGGTATAAATCCAGTGCAAGTTTAGAAGATGAAAAAAGGCACAAACAGGCCTTTTTTCCTTTTTAAGCTTGCACATGATTCCATATTTAGACATTCATTTCTAATTTGGTTTACATACCAAGTTATGCTTCTGCTTTTCATTTATGGTAATATAGATATGCATTACTAAAGAATGGAAATGGTATTATACAGAAAATTTGCACATGGTTAAGCAGAGATACTTCTGGAAAGTTCAATATATCCTTATGTCTTGTGATTAGACATGTGTTCAAGGCTTTCCAGTGTTAGCTTTCTATCCTGAGCATGTATAGCCACTCTGGAAAAATGTGTAGCAGCTGTACAATCCCAGTCAAGTGGGAAATGCTTCATGGTAGAAAGAACACTGAGTTTATTGCTCAACTACTTTATTTCAGGGTACAGAAGACAGCATCCTGTTCCAAGACATGTTAGTGTTCAACACCAATTTTTAAGATTAGTGACACTAAAAACAAAGTACTAGGCATATTTTTCTTTTCCATCCACATGAAACTCTGATTGTGTTCTAACAATAGAAATAGACTTACCTTTGAAAAGCAAAACATTTCAAATTTGTGTTTTATAACCTAGTATAACCTAGATGTATTTGTAAAATGGTTGTATAAACTTGTCTTATTTTTTCTCCCCACCTACCCCAGCTGTGTGGAGTTTGACTTGAATGTAAACAATGTTGCAGGAATAAGAAATACATTCCTTTTGAGAACCTATGCATACAGTAAGTGTACATTTTATTACAAATTTGAGCCATGTTCAAGGAGGTTTTGTAATAAGTACCTGAATTTCATTACTATGAGGTATATTTTAGCAGCTGTAGTATTCTGTATTTACCACATAATAAGACAGAATAGCATAAATTGGGTCTAATATAACTTAATAATTTACTTATTGATTTCTACTACTGTTTTTCCTTTCATTGATTCCTTTCAATACAGCTGCTACTACAATTCAGACCTGCAGCACAATGTTCATATGGAATATCCCTGTTCAGGAGGTCTGCCAGCATTGGTTTTTCCAGGTTATTTATTCTGTTACCCTCCTAGCTTTCAGGTGTTTTCTCAAGTAGCACAACATCCTGTGTCTACTCAGTTCTTCTGAGCTGTTTTGGTATTTCCTGTTAAGGTTTTTTCAAAATATCCTTTGCATTTCTGCAAATGGTGATTTTCCCCAAGTCTGCTGGTATGATTTTCTTGTGTCTGGATGGTGCTGTTTCGGCTAAGTAAGCGTATGCATTTGAAGAATAAATTCACTATAACCAAGTTCATTCTCTCTCTTTCTGTCTGTGTGCATGTAAGTAATGTACATGGTGTTTGACAGAACATAAGCTAAAAGACAGGCTTTTCTCCAAGCAGCTTACCAACTTTAATTTAAACAGTGAGTATGCTGTAGAGAAAGGTGAGGAAAGGGAGAGTTCAGGATAACAAAACAGATGAATGTGAAAGAAATAAGAAATAAATTCTACTAAGTACCACATGGGTAAGCCAAAAGCCTTATGATAAAAGTGAGTATTGAGAGAAGTGGATCCATATTAGTAGGAAGAGTTCTGTGGATTACGCCATTGCAAGAGAGAATGGGCACAAACTGTTTTAACAGTAAGAGATCTTTGGGTAGCCATAGCTTTTCAGTAGGTGATATGTCTAGTAAAAGTATGTGGAATTGAGAAGGTAGTGTTGCATTAGCTAAAAGTTTTTCACTAGACAAGCACCTAATTGATCTGTCTAAAATCTTTATCTTGTTTGCAGTTGAGAGTCGAGTGCGTCCATTAGTGCTGGTTGTAAAGAAGTGGGCAAGCTTTCATGGCATAAACGATGCCAGTCGAGGCACTTTAAACAGCTATAGTCTTGTGCTGATGGTTTTGCACTATTTACAAAGTAAGTATGGTTTTAACTTCGGGAATGGCTTTTCTCCTGAACATATCTTTATCATTAACAAGTGTTCTAGAACTGCTAGGGATAGCTTTAGATACAGTGGGTTTTCTTGCTTTTATGACCCTCACTTACTGCCACATTCTTGGTACATGTCCATTGAAGAGATTTATTTTCCTGTTAAAACATAGCCAGGGTAAGGTAGACTTATTTTTTCATTCTTAGATTTTTTAAAATATTCTTCTGTGAACTACTGTATTAGTATGCATGAAAAAATATTGTAGCATGATTTCTGGATTTCTTACTGTCTCTTAAATACAACTAACAGCAAGAAACAAGTTAGAAAATATGCCATTCACCAACAGACTTGTAATTAAGTGTAATTAATGGTGGAATCTAAAGTAGATGAGCAGCTAGCTAATCCTGCCTGTTTATTATACATTCCTTTAGCCCTTATGTTCAAGGAGTTTCAAGCTTTATTCCTATTCTTAAATATGCTATAAGATCACCAATTGTTACAGCCATTTAATAGATGGAGAACTGAGAAGACTGTGGCTATCAATGTTGCAGGTTATATGATGAATCATTCCACAGTTTGTTCACTATGCTGGCTTCTGCCTGTTTCCACTTTGTGTTTGTGTCATAACTCTGGATGTTTCTCCCTCAATAACCCAGAGTTATTTGGGTTGGGATATGAAAGGGAAGTACCCGAGCCTGGAGCATTGCTGGATTTTTTTTTAGCACCCCAGAAGTGGGTGTCATTTGTGAGCCAGCAGGCATTCATGAACAATTCATGATTTGAAAATCATAGATTCTTTTATCATGTCAACTGGGTCAGCGAGTTCATGTTACAGGAAAGATTTGATTCCAGCCAGGTCATTTTTTAAAAACTGCACCATGCTTTTTCTCTATTTTTCAACTATGTCTTGTATATCTAGAGCTTGGTTCCTTCTGGTGAAATCCAACATGATAGTAGAAGTTTGCTAAGGGAACTTTCTCCTCCTCCCTTCCCCACTGCAGCTGTCCAGGGTACCCCAGAATTTACTCAAGAGGGTTTTCACAGCATTCAGGAATAGATATTGAAAAAGTTTAGGGAAAATCATCTCCCCTGGTTCTGTTGATGGAACTGCTTCTGCTAGCAGAATAACCCATACATTTAAATAGTTAAATTCAGTGTTCTGTAAACAGACATTACATAATGGGATTTCCCCCTTCCCTCCCTCCCCCTATACTCCTCTCATATCTGCTCTGGAGGGTCAGCCAACCCCCCAGAACAGATGTAAGTAGTGCATGGAAGGCTGTTGGTGGAAGGGAAACCATACTGTCAGCGCTCTCTCTCACTCCCCCTCCCACGAGTTTGTTGAAGGGAACTCAAGATAACATTGTGACAAAAAACATCAAACATTTTCTGATCTTGCTTTGGCAGGTTATTTTGTTGCAGAAGTCCTAATTGTACTATATAGGAAAGATTGTATAGAAGTAACTTCTTCTCTGCATCTGTTTGCCTTGTATTACAGAAGCTTTCATTAACAGATAGAAGGTAGTTGTTCTATGTGTGGTTATTCATGAGCATTAGGGCTCAATCCTAAACATATTTAGACTGAAAAAGGTCCTACAGCTTATAGCATTTTCTAGCCTCCTTGGCTAGCTAGGGTATAATAGGGAGTTGGAGGACTTGTTTTCTGTCTAAACAGGCATGGGATTGATCCCTTAACCTTCTTAAACTATAGTCCATAATAGCTATACAGTAGCAATAAACCAGAGTTCTGTTAATAAATTGGTAAGCATCCTTTTCATAATAGTCTCCCTGGTATTCTTAGGGTGCTTGTTGAAATATAACAAAAAATTGGATGAAAGTGTCTTGAATTCTAGGATTCAAAAACAGATTTTTTAAAAAACAAATGTGAGGAGAGTCTTATAAACAATAGAAATAAGATGGACTTCATTCATTTATACCTTTTCTCAAAGAATGAAAAGGTTGGAGCACTAAAGTGATATCATACCCATTTTGTATTTTGATGCCTATTGTTATCTAATCTACTGTTTTGAATTTAAATGCTGCCTTTTAGTTGTATTTTATTTTAAATGTTTACTTTGCAAATTGTCTTGAAGAGTCTGCAACATGAAGGGAAAGAAGAAACATTCTAAACAGATAAAAGTAATATTGTTACTTCTGGTAATAGCAAATGGAGCTGCACTTTTTATAATCTTCTCTATTAGACCAGTTAAGTATTTTGACACTCCAGTTTAGAAGATCATTGCCCCAATCCAACTGGTGAATGCTCACTAAAATGTCTGCTTGTTTTCAACTACAAAACTGAATTGGAACAGAATGGACAATTTTAAAAGTACATTGTGTTAATCATGTGACTCAATGGAAGATGAACATTGCTAAAATGGACATATATAGTTACCATGCATTATTTGTAAGGCAATAGTTACAATATTTATTTGGTTGTGGGTTACCTGTAGGTATATTAAAAAGAGATGTATATAACTAGGAAGATAATTCTTATTCAGTATTCATTTTGACAGTGATGGTTCGTTGGGGGCAAATTGTGCTTCCTGTCCAAAAAATCAGGTAATATTAGGCATCATTCACAGCTTCATCATATTTTGATAGTTCATGATTTACATTTCCACTGCAGAAGCCTAAAAGTTACTGTTATCTAGAATGAATTAAAATGTATTCATAGTGAAAAATGTCCACCTGCCCTTATATAAACATCAAATACCCGTATGTTACAAACTTAAGCTTACATGAGTAACTTTCATATCCTAGAATGTTTAACCACATTTCAATAAAATTTATGGAAGTAATTCTGTTTAATTTAAAAGGCCTAGAAGTTTACATTTAGAGTAAGCAATTTATCCTAGACCTTCAGTTCACACCACTGGTGTAGCTGGTATGTTGTTTTCTGTGAAGTACGTGAATCACAGCAACTTTAAACTTTTTTTTTATAGCCCTACCTGAACCTATCCTTCCATCCCTCCAAAAAAATTACCCAGTAAGTGCTTCTTATAAATTACTACATAATATGTTTATTTCAAATTTATTACCTTCAATATGAATGTTGCTATTTAACTATTAAATTTGGGTAATGGCAAAATATGCCTGTGAGCGTGTTTGTTGGATCGCTACAATGAGCCATCACTGTGTGCCTCTGTGCATAAAGTTCCCCTGCAGGCTGACCTTTGTTTCATACAAACTATTTTTTTACAGGTCAATATTAATTATGTTCCGTTGCTAGGAAGTAAGTGCCATTTATTTCCATGGAACTTACTTCCAATTAAGTGGGCTTAGGATTGCAGCCCATTTTTTCAAATGTGCTGTTCTACTTTATGGTCTGATCTGCATGTAAGGGATGTCTATATAAGATCTCTTGCCGCCTCCTACTGTTTTAGATATTAATGTTCTGTATCCCTTTTACTTTGGCGTTGTAGTCTACATACTTTTGAAGTTACATCTTATTACCAGTCATATCTGTGTACCTCAGTATCATGTTAAGCAAGTTCACTTTTGAGCTGTGTGGATAAGGATTGTTTGTTCTTCCTCCCCCTTAGATAGTTCAACTTTTTTGGCATGCGTGTGGTTGCATACTTGTTGCATTAAATGACATAGTTGCCACAGACCTGTGCAGGTGGCAACAAGCAAGGAATCTGCTGTGGATCAGATGGAAAGCTATCTGACGTAATGACCTAAATCTCATGGAAGTGGTGAACTCATGTATGGGCTATATCATTTTGGATTGCAAGTGGAGGCTTACATGACTGAATGATCCTCCATACAAAATCCCTGCACAAAGAAAGCTAAGCATGTCTGGAACAAATTTAGTTTTCTTATGCTAAGAGTTCTTTGTTCTACCACCTCATACTAGACCACTTCCTGACTATAAGTTTGAATGCAATATCTTGTTTGAAGCATCTAGTGTTGCCCAGATGTGTTGGATAGAAATTATAGCCCAAGACATCTGGAGGGCGACAGATTGGGGAAGAGGGATCAAAAGGTTTCATTCCTTTCAAAAAGACCAAATTATATTATTAAGTTGATTACAGCATGTTTAGAAGTCCTTTTCTAAGGAAATTCTGCAGTATATTTTGAGTTTCCCCTCTTGCCCATTTCTGTGCTGTATGCCTCTTGGCAACTGAGTTAATAGCAGTAAACACTTGGGGAGTTTGCCAGCGTTACCAATTCTAGTTAGTCCGTTCTAACTAAGACCTTTCTGGTGCCATAAAGAGTAAGAAATGGCTGTGGGCCACAGCTAACTTTGTCAGGTTAATGGAGTGGTCACATGAATGTTGAGGGTGTGTGTGTGTGTGTGTGAGAGAGAGAGAGAGAGAGAGAGAGACTGACACACAAAATGGAGAAAGGAAGCAGCTCTTGTGTTCTTTTGTTCTCAAAGCAAGACTAAAAAGCAATGCATGAAGGCTGTAGGCGTGATTTAGAACTACCCAGAATACACATGAATACAAAATCTAATGTAATTAATAAGGATATTCCCCAACAGAGTCTTATGGGCATTACTTTTCCATAATTAGCTGTATTTAGAATTAAAATGGTTGTGCTGTACCATATTTCATAGAGTTACATTATTCAGCAACTCCCTTTCATATGGGTAAGATGCAGAAATTCAATTTAGCAAAGGAATCTTCTAATATTAAATGTCCTTTAATTGGTGCCACTACACATTTTATTTCTTCCTGTTCATCATAGCTAGATTAATAATTTCTTAATCTCCAGAGTGTGTGTGTTCCCATGGAAGGGGAGTTAATTACTGGTTTACTTGCATTTAAAAATATTCAGTGCTATTTTACTGTTGTTATTTTATAGTAAGCTATTTTACTGTTTAAAAAAATCAAAAGAGAAAAAAAATCAAAGGAATTCCATAATTAACTCTTCTTTTCTACAGAAATTTATGTATGCAACATGAATGAATAAAGAATGGCAATTTCAAATAAAGGGTTAATTGTTTTTATACTTTGTTGTAAACCATCTAGCTGTAGGTGGTATAGAAATGAAATGAAACTAAATGAATACTGCTATTACTACAACTACTACTACTAATAGTAATATGGGAGCTACCTCACTTGAACCAGTTGTGTTACATAGCACTTCATATGTTCTTCAATTCAGAGACTCACCTGACAAAAGTAAAAACATGAAGAAGGTATTGCAGTTTGTTTGAAGACTGTTAATAACTCAATTAACTTCACTTTTGGGGAAAAAAAATTCTGTGCGCATTGCATGCTATTTTTAACAGAGGGGGTTAAAGATTAATTAAAATTGGTGTTAAAGAGTTCTGTGTTGCCTTAAAATTGGTGTTAAAGAGTTCTGTGTTGGCAACTAATTTGGTAATTCCTTTTGTTGTAAGATATTGCTGTCTTTTTGAAAGCTAAATATTGGATATAGTCTGCAGCAAAGAAGATCTTAAACCTTAATACACGTAGGCTGAACCAAAGACATTCTTCTTAGTAAGTTTTTTTTAAAGAAATGAAATATTTTCTGTTGCCCTCTGCAACTTGTGTAGAATGTTATATATTACATGAACATATATATGGTGTCTTGTAGAAGTACTCACTCCCGCTTTGACTTATACATGTTTTGCTGTGTTACACCGTGAAATGTATTGTATTGGCATTATTACCACTTCATATATCCAACATACTGAATACTTCGAAGGTGCAAAATATTTTTATTGTGGCACAAAAGTTAAGCAAACAAAAACTTGCACTATGTTGCTTATATAAGCCTTCATCCCCTTTGCTATGACATGCCTAAATAAGCTCTGATGCAACCCACTGCCTCCAGAAGTCAGTGTCCGTAGTTGAGTGGATTCCATGCATGTGCAATTCCATGCCATATGGTCTCAAATGAAATACATCTGTTTATGGAAGCCCCAGAATGGAGGATGTATCTAAAGAAACAGCATTATGCAGAGCAAAGAGCTGTCAAAACAGCTCTAGCATTAAGTTGTACAGAAGCGCCAATCAGGGTTCAGTTATTTAAAAAAAACCTTTGAATATTGGTTGGACCAACATTAAATCCATTATTTTAAAATAGAAAGGATATGGTTCAACTACAATTCTGCCTAGAGGCTAGATAAGGAGGACATTAGTCAGAAACCCAAAGAGAGCCCAATGGTAAATTTGGAGGAACTAGAGCAGGAGTCTCAAACTCAACTTACCTGGGGGCCGCTTGAAGTAGAGTCTGGGTGAGGCTGGGCCGCATCAAGTATTCCACCACCGCAGTGGTGGTGGGCTGCTCATCCTGTGGCCGGCCCGGGCGCCGCCGGCACTTTGAAGGCCGCAGGGCCCCTCCCCCATGCCCCACCTGTCCTGGCAATTGGCCTGCGGGCCGCGAGTTTGAGACCCCTGAACTAGAGAGGACAGCAGCTAAGATGTGAAAAACCATCCATGGGATAACTATCATCCCGATAAGGCTCAGGTTTATGGAAAAGTTTCTGAGGGAGAGTGGCAAGAAGAAAGCCATTGCTGAAATAAACCAATATTAAATTCTATTGGAGTTGGCAAAAAGGCATGTGGGAGACACAGCAAACATGAGTTGTCTGGTCCAATGAGACAGAAATCAAACATTCTGACTGTGCTGTGTGTGGTGGAAAGACAACAGTGCTCATTGCTTGTTTCAGTCTGCAGAGGATCTGGGGCTGGAATGCAAGTTGACCTTTCAGCAGGACAATGACCTTAAATGCATAGCCAAAGTAACAGTGAAGTGGTTTAGAAACAATTTTAAAATGCTTGAGTCCCAATCAAATCTCATACCTTAGACCAATCAAACATCTATAGTAGGACTTTAAAGTTGCTCTTTCCCAAAGCCTGCCATCCAGCTGGACTGAGCAAGAACAATTTTACCAGGAAGAAAGAGCAAAACACTGCAGGATCCAGACATTATAAACTGATATTTACCCAAGAAGACTCACAGCCATAACTGCTGCCAAAAGTGCTTCTACAAGTATTAACTGAGGGGTGAATGCTTATGCCACCAATAAGTGCCAGGTTGTTTTTGTTAGCATTCCATGCCATAATAAAAATACTCAATGTTGTTATATCCAGTGGTAACAATGCCAATTAAATTTATTTCAGTTCCTAGTTGTGGCACAACAAAATGTGGAAAAATGAAAGGAGGGTGAATGCTTCTGCCAGGCAATGTATTTATGGTTCTGCGTATTGGTATCCTACTAGTTATTTTTATTTGTGCTGAATCAGTTTTTCAGTAAGGCACCCACATTCTCTGCATATGTTTTAAAATGCTGATCATGCACTCTTAGATATTCAACATCAGCAGTTGCCCATTCTTCCTCTTGTTTTAAGGCTGGCAAGGAACAATGAAAACTTTTTGACACATGGTAACAGTATGGAATAAGCAGATTGCTCTATATTTCAGTGACTCTGTATATTAAGCTAGTGTTAATACAGCATTTTAACATTTTTCTTTGGTTTAGTAACAGCTTAACTCTTGCAGTTTAATTTCTTACCTTCATTTGCACTCCAATGTTGCAGTAAATCTGATTAAATTTTTTTTAATGTAATTCAGTTTTTGATGCTTAACTAAAAGTCAGGTTCTCAGTAAAGACTGGCTAGTACAGCACATTTGTATGTTTACACTCTTGTGTAAATTCAGAATGTTTCAATGTCTGATAGGCTTGAGACTCCTATATCTCCTCTTGAGTTTCCTTATAGTGTTTTTATGCAGCAACTCCTAATCATATATTTTATTTCTAAAATTTATATCCTGCCCTGTGATGGGCAGCTGACATTTCCTGATGTGACTTTCCTAGTGCTTCATTTTTCATAAATAAGAAAAGGTAAGCTTTATAAAAGGTTGCAACAGAGTGCATTTTGTATCCAAGGTCTTTTAATTTACTCACACCCAATGCACATCCCATAGAAGTCAACCTAGCTGGTTTAGAATACCTGACTCATTTTGCATTCTGCATCCAAGGGCTTACAAGTATAATTGAGCACTGACGAGAGGAATATAGTTTTGGAATGTGCCTCCCAGATGCACATGTACCAGAAGTAGATGTACACCTGATTAGTTAACATCTGGTAGCCAGAAGGTTTGGATCAAATATCTGCTCTGTCATTGCTTTGTGATGCTTGTATTACAGAGAGTCAGTGAAAAAAGAGCTTTGCAAAGCAAGAGAAAAAAAGTAGAGAGAAGGATGTCTCAGCATACATGCATATGTGTCTTCCCCAAAGATTCAGGGGGAACCTGCATATAGGTAAACTTTCTATTGTGTTGGATCAGACATTGTTTTCTGCCTAGAAGATGGAGTGGGCCTGTAACTCCCTCCATTTACCCTAGATGAAAAAAATTCTCACTAGTTTTCATTAGTCACTTGATTTGAAATATCTCAGCTTCTCTCTTGAACAAATCAGTCTTATACAACTACACAATTATAAGTCTTTTGAGACTGGCTGCTTATCATGGGAAATTGTTTAATGCTTATTCAATGAAATGTCCAAATTAATTATTTGTTGGAGTTACAGAAAACAAGAAACATCAAATAAATATCTATTTTAGGTTTAGCCTAAGTGGTTTAGAAATCTTAAGTCCTTATACCAGGATAAGTCACATGGTTACCTATTTTTTTTCTCTTCCTTTTCTTTCCCCCCTTTTTATTTTTTTAGGCAGAAAAAAACCATAAATACAATCACAACAATAATAATATAACATGACAAGAACACAATAATTAAAAAAGAATAAATGGAAGTATGCACACACCACCCCGGAGACCAATACTACCATCATACACATACCATAACAATTAATAATATATAATATACTTCAATTATACCCATAGGCCCTCCAGAAATTCATATAATCTTGATTGGGTTTGCAGCCTTTGCCTTGTATCAGAACTGCTTTTACAAAATTCCCCAAATTTCATTATATTCATTTGCTTTCATTAACCCTTTTTTAATTTTTATTTCTGTCATCAGTTTATCATTAATTACCATATTCCATATTTCATTATACCATTCATGCCTTTGCAAAACCCAGTTCTGTTTCCAATATTTAACTATCACTAGCCTAACTGCCATTATCAGTCACATGGTTACCTTCATGTGCCTTATATCTAGCAACCCTCAGGCAGTTTATAACTGATGATCCAAGGACTGGAAATAAAGCCCTATGAGGAGAGATTGAAAGAACTGGACGTTTTATCCTCAAGAAGGAAGGACTGAGGGGAGATGCAATAGCATTCTACAAGTACAGTGGTACCTCGGCTCATGAACTTAATCCATTCCACGACTCTGGTCGCTACCCGAATTGGTTGCGAGCCAAATCAAATTCCCCCATAAGGTTCAATGCAGATAAGGTTAATCCGTTCTGTAAATATTTTTTAATCACAGGGAAGATGGCCATGATCACGGGCGTGCTCGGGGCGGGGGAGACGGGCACAATCGCAGGTAAGCTCCTGGGGGGAGATGTGTGCGATCACGGGCACACTTGGGGGGAAATGGGCGCAATTGCAGCCATCTCCCTCCCCCCGGGCACAATCGTGCCCATCTTCCCTGCACGAGCATGACTGCAATCATGGCCATCCACCACCACACCCGTGCAGGGAAGACAGACATGATCACAATCGTCACCCAATGCGGAGTTTGCGACCTGAGTCAAAATGTTTCTGAAATTTCTGTTCGCGACCCGATTTGGTCGTGAACTGAGGCTTTGGTGAGCTGAGGTACCACTGTACTTGAAAGGCTGTCGCAAAGTGGAAGGACCTGATCTGTTCTTGATCATCTGAAAGGGCAGGACATGGAAGAATGGGCTCAAGTTACAGCAAACTTGATCCCAGCTAGTTATCAGGAAAAATTTCCTGCCTGTTTGATTCCATTGTCATAATGCTCTATTACCTAGGGAGGTCATGGGTTCTCCCACACTAGAGGCATTCAGGATGCCACTGGACAGCCATCTGAGAGGGGTGGTTTAACTTGGAGTCCTGCACTGAGCAGAGGGTTGGACCTGATGGCTCTCTGGCCACTTTCAACTCTAGTATTCTATGCTTCTGTTTTATGATTGTCCCTTCACGTTCCATTTTGTCCTGCCAAGGAATCAGAAGTTTTTTACCTACTGCCCTAGATTTGATGCATTGTAGGAATATAAGAAAAGCCCCATCCCCTTTCTCACGGTGGCCAGCTAAATACTTCTAGGAAGTCCACAAGAAGGGCAGGAAGGAAGTATCCCTATCTTTTGCCTTCTCCACAGCGGTTAGTTACTCATAGGCAAACTGTTTATGTATTAGGAAGTTCCATTTAGTTCTGTCTTATATAAATATAGCCTCACCTCCTTTTAAATTAAATTATAATATTATGAGTTATAGCAGGGGTGAAGAGCCTTAGGCCTGGGAGAGAAAACCAGCCCTCAGGACTACGTTCAGTGGCTCCTCATCAGTTGTTTCATTTCTCCTTCTTTGCAGTTTCCCCCCTTTTTGAATTCTTCCCCAAAGACTTGGGAAAAGGTAGTAAAAGCTTTAAGAAAAAAAACTTGTTAGTATTTTGGCTGTGTCCATTTTGCCATTGGTCTTGCCCATCATTAGAATGCAGTCCCTGAGAGCTTTTGACAAATTTTGCCTTGAAAAAGGTCAACCTCCTTGAATAGGTCAAAATAGATGCAATATTAAATGTTCCAAGATATTAATTTTTTTTAAATACAAATTGACAGCAACTTAAAATGGGCATTAATAGTAGTTATCCTCCTTGTGCAAATGCAAGTATATGCAAATACCAGTTTTAGAGGAATTATTTTTATTACGATTGCAGCAGGGAAAGAATGGGTTAAACTTCTGCGTGCCTGTTGCAATCCTGATAATTATGCATTACCCAGCATTTACTGTCTGCATTTTGAAAAAGTGTACACTTAGACATGCATTTCTCATCATGTTTCTCTCCCACTCTCAAAATGAAATTAGATCTCTCCACATTATATATATTTTTATAGATCACTTATCCTTCTTTAGTCATTGTCTTTTTTTATCTGAAGTCTCAAATGTTCTTGCCTTTCTTCTTTTGGTCAATTTTCTGAACTGTTCATCACACAATTGTCTTTTTACAGCACATTTCCAGGCTATATGATAATTATTTAAAATGGGTTATCCAGAACCACACTGTGAAACACACTTGCAGCATAGATCAATGATAGGTAATCTAATGCAAAAAATTCTTCAGCACTTGACTGGAGAATACAGGCAAAAGCCTTCACACATAGAGTGCACATTCATTCATTCATTCATTCATTCATTCATTGTTTTTATATACCCTTCTCTCAGCACATTGCTCTCAGAATGGTGTACAGTATTTTCTCATTATCTGTATTTAGCAAAAATCTGCCCAGTGTTAATGAATTCAGAGGAACTTAAGAGCTGATGAAAAGTTACAAGGACTTTTTTGTTTTTCTTGTAATGGATGGCATGGGAGAAGGAATGATCTACACAGGGAAAACGTTGCTTTGCTTTTGTTAATAGGATTAAATACAGGCATGAGGAAACCTTGTGTCTCCCACAATCCATGCTTTCTGTGGCTTGGCTTAGCCTTGTCCCTCTTTGCAGTAATTCTCCAATTGGAAAATGAAGTTAGTTATGAACCTTATGTATGGTACTTGTGGAGACAAGCAAAATAAAGCTCTCCATGCTTTTTGTAGCTCAAATGTTATATAAATTAATAACATGGATTTAACCTTGACTCTTCTGTCAAGGTTGTAACAGTTGTTATGAACATTTCTGCTTTCACCTATTCCACTCCATCGTATGAAAATTTAATTTGTTCAAGGGTAGTAAAAGCCCGGTTTCTGCTCCCTCCCAACATTTTCAATAAAAATTTATGGGTGAAGTATGTGGAGCCTAATGCAGTACTAGTGATCAACACACAGCAAAATTGCTCAACCTGAAGTAAAAGTCTCTGTTTAGGATACACAGTATGAATACATATTGAAGTGGAATTAAAGCAGGACAAGTTTTACTTTCTGTATACAGGAAGTAAACAGTACAGGAAATTCCCCAGGCATCCCTCCTCTACTTCCACCTGCTGGTTTGTTAGGTAGTTTGTATAATTCTTTCAGACTCAGAAAACAGATGTCATATGAGAGTTCTGATTTTAATGCTAAACTGCAGAGAAGAATTAACCAAAGCAAAATAAAAAAAGCACAGGCTTCTAAAAGATATTTGCCAGATTTGTATCATTCCCTTCTTCAAAGATACTCAGGCATGTGCTTGAGGAGTTATCATTTTAGCTTAACAACAGAAGATAAATTTATTATACAAGGCAGTAACTTGTACTTAGGTCTTCTTGGTCCAAGTCCAGAATTCTGTTCCCTTCACATCACTTTTAAATTTATAATTCTAAACCATTACAATATCTATGTACAGAAAACAATGAAAAATGTCTACTATACTAGATAACTAAAATGCTAATAAAGTCAATTTTATTAAAAACTGTTTAAAAAGAAACCCATTTTTATCCCTTGATTTTAATTGGCACCTGTACCTGGTAGAATAGAAAACTTTCCCTGCTTTATATAAATCAGCAAAATGGTGGCATATATACGTAAACTATTTTCTTTATGTTAAAGATGAGGGAATTTGTGCATAAGAGCAATATAGGCAGAAGAGCACTCAAAAGAAGCAAGGATGGGACAAAACTTGCAATTGGTACAATGATGTATGGCATGGACCAGAAAGGTTCTTTCTGAGGCTAGGAAGATGAGATTCCAGTTACCTTTTTTATCTTGCTGTCTTTGCAGGTATCTTTTGATCCTACTATGCAGTTGCACCTTGTGCATCAAGCTCCATGCACCATTCCTCCTTACCTTTCAAAAAATGAATCAACACTTGGAGACCTGTTGGTGGGCTTCCTGAAATATTATGCTACAGAATTTGAGTAAGTGACCTGCTTCTTATTATAGTGAACCGTGCCGGCTTTGCTGTAGTGGTTCACATTGGTACTGTGGTGACTGTGATTTCCAAATGAATTCAAAGACTTGTTTTTCCATTTAAGGGAGCATCTTACCTTTTTAATTAAAATCACCTCTGTATTTGTGTGTGTACACAGACACATATGTATATAGATATATATGCATACAGAGATACATATGTAAACAACAGTAGGTTAAGGCTCTGTGGCTAAATGTTTACATGTGGAGTTAGTTTACAATGTAGATACGATCTAGCAAAAGTAAAGAAATAAATAAGGAGAGTATTGGGCTTGGTTCAATAATTTGGCAGTCTCCAGGTCAGAGTTTCTTGAAATGAAGTTAGGGTGTATGATGTTCGAAGGATCATATTCTCACATTTGGAGTGTTGCGCCTTAAGATCTGAGAAGGTATTGCGTGTACCTCCTATTGAGAGGTTAATTTCAAAGCAATGAGAAGTCTGATCTTTTCTGTTGTGAATCTAAGGTTATGACATTTCTTCTCCAGGTAGGACTAGTTCTCATCCACACTTCAGCACTTTCCACCTTCTGTTCAGTACTGGTGCTTCTGTCTATCTCAAGTCTCAATTCAGCAACCAAAAGTTTCAGAGCAACATCTCCAGTAGCTGCTACCTGATACAAATTATTATTTCTATGTTGTGATAATGCCTGGACTTCTGTAACCCACCATAAAAGTCTGAACCAGCTAGTTTGACAGGATTGAAAATAATATTGCTGAACACAATATCAGAATTGGAATTAGTTGTATAGCAGCATTGGCAAAGCACTGTCACAGTACAATTCTTAAGTAATCTTAATTCAAGATTAATTTTTGCTGTGTACACAACTAAAAATGTGCATGAAAGTTATTGGTTTTGAATTGTGTATAAAAAGCACTAGTTAAATTGATCAGTGCCTAGAAATATATTCTGGAGATCGGTAGGGACAGCTTCTGGAAATTACCCTTCTGCACGTTTGAAATATGAAATGTCCTACATCTTCTACATTTCCTATGGAAAAATAGAAGGTTTTTCACATTCAGCATTCCATAGCAAAGTAAATGTTGATCCAAATGTCCTTATATCCAGTGCGGTTTATTATAAGGAAATAAAAATGAAATTACCTTTTCCTTAAATGAATGTCTGTTAAAATTGTCACTTCAGAGCAAACTTGAAATCCTACAATTTTTAAAGAAACATTTCTAAGAAACCTTGTGATAATTTGTATAATTGGAAGCAATAACGTTTGCATAAATTGGCATAGTGTTAACCACAGCCTTTGTTTATGTATGATGTAAAATGATTGCAAAATGTTCCACTGAGGCATTTATGTAAACCTTTTTTTAGCTACTACTATTTTTTAGTTATGTAAGAGACTGTTTGTTAGATTCAAATTTAATGCTAGATAAAAATAAATATGGCCATGGTCTGTTCTGTGTGTGGCAAAGGCCAGATTGATCACGTTGTCAGACAGAATAGTGCTAGACCTATCCAGATCCTGCACAAATAATATATTTTACAGGTATGCTTTGGATTCTTCTGAATCCTGTGCCAGATCTAACAGGTCTACAAAATGTTCAAATCAAAGTGAGTCTCCTCAGAAGCAGAGTAAACCCATTTTTTTACAATCTTGCAGGTTTCAGATTTGGAAGGACATAGACACAGACAGTGCATTTCGAAAAATTGATGAGTTTCTCTCACAAGCTAGCTATGTAAAGAAAACATCAGGGTGGGAAAAGGAGGGGATTTAATTTTGTGACTGACAGTTCTAGCTTTTAACTGCTTAGAGATTTTACTATATTAAGCAGTCTAAAACTACCAGTAATAGAATGCATAAATAAATCACAGTGAATGGCTTTACTAGGACACTCTTAGTGCTTTTCATTACTTTTCTCTCCCAGCAACAGAAACATTAAAAGAGGTTTGTTGGAGTCTGGGACTTGGGAGGTCATAACATTTTGTGCTTGCTTGGAACATGCTGAATGTTCAAGTCCTTCTGCCTCTGCTGTTGTATGCTCTGCATCCATCCACCTTTTGTATTATATTTCTGTGACTTTGGTGCCGCCTGAACAGAAAACAAGTCTTCAGCAGAATTACCCAGCCCCTGCATTTGGCATTCTGAAATTTTCCAATTTTCTTCTGTAGGGACACCTCTGACAACGTGATGTAATGGTGAAGAGAGCAGGTCTGGGACTCAAATGATCTGGGTTCTAGTCCCCACCATAACCCCATGGAGCCACTAGGTGAATTTGGGGCAGTCAGAGACTCTCAGCCCAGCCTACCTCACAGGATTCTTGCTGTAGGGATAAGATTGAGAGCAACTGGAGGAGAATGATGCAAGCCACTCTGAGTTCTTAAAAAAAAGAAAAAGGCAGGATATAAATATAATAGATAAGGCCATTTTCCTACAAATTACCATAAAACCTGAGGCGGTGACTAAGAGCAAGGGACTCAAATTTCTTTCCTCAAATTTGAGGATTTCTCCTTCATAAACACTGCACCTGTTCTTTTGTAGCTTGTTGGTACACCCTGGATCTATTCATCTGAAAGTTAGCAGACTCGATCCTTTCAGAAAGAACAACTACCCTTGCAAATTTCATTCACTTCTGCCAAGAAATAAGGAAATTATCAGCACTTCCTTTTTTATGAATGCAAGTTTTAAAGATTCAGTGCACAGCACCCTGATTTGTTGTCTGAATTTGTCTGAAATTTTGTAGGAGTAACAGCCCTTCTTTCCCATAAGGAATGATTATATATGCAAATTTCATTCAGTTCTTACAAAAGGGGGAAATGTTGATTTCCAATTATACTACATTTGGGAGCTTGCAGGATCTGGATTTCCAAACTGAGATTTGGAGTCAGACCGAGTTTGATACAGACTGCTGCTGAATTGGTCTGTTTTCCAAATTAGGGTCCAAATGGGATTGCTAAATTGGAGTCTGAACTGATTGTAGTTGGTATATACTTCTAGTACACATGGATTAAAATTTCCTAAAGTTTTAATTGATATTCAGATAAGTGTCACCAGCTCATATGTAGAATGCCTGTTCTGTACTACCACATGCACACCCAACTGGTATGCTGCTACTGTAGCTGTGATGTTCTCCATCACAGTATATGGTTGTTTCATCCCTCCTTGTGTCTTATAATGTGAGGTGTTTTACTAATCAATTTAGATGGGTAACTTAAAGTTAAACATGGAAGCCAAATGCCTAGCTCTAAGAGCAAGTCACCCATGAAATACTCAAGCAGAATTTTAGCATCTTTTTCATAAGCTTTCAAGAAATGGTTCAGTACCCATATAACAAAGGTTCTTCAGGGCTTTGAGCTAAGAGTTTTGTTTATACTGGATAATCCAACGTGTCCTGTTCAGGTTCATAAGATTCAAACTGTTTCCTCCATACTTTGAACAGCAGAGCCACTTGTTTGCAGATAAGTAATGCTGATAATTTGGGGCTGAGGGTGTTCAGATAGAATTGGCTCCTTAGGTGGTTAACGTATTTGCTTAATAAAGATGTTAGAAAGAAATTTCTTTTAATTCCTCATGTAGATATGTAAATTGGTACCAAACATTTCATACAGATAGTTGCTTACTAATATTTCCACTTTTTTGATGTGCTGTGAGTTCAGCTTTTTTGCGTGATACTATAGAAGCCAGATGGATTCTGGAAAAAAAAAGTTTAGTTTAATGTGCAGCAGAATGGTATTACTGCCTGCTGTGATCTACTTAATTCTGTTATATAAGTCTTCCCTTTAGCTTATTTTTCTTAAATGTATTGATACAAGCCAAATGATGCTGTAACATTCCCATTTCTTCTGACCTACATTTTGTAATACTAACAGGAGTCATCCAGTCAGAAATGGGAATCCAAGATACACAGTCATCTTCTCTGATTTTCTACCTAGTCGCATATAGTCTTCCCTACAGCCCTAATTCGGGACTGCGGGTGGCACAGTGGTTTTTACTGCTGAGCTGCTGGCTGGTTGATCAAAAGGTCAACCGTTTGAATGCCAACCTTACAGTTCGAAAGCATATAAATGCAAGTACATGAATAGGTACCATTTCGGTGGGAAGGTAACAGTGTTCTGTGCACTTCAGTGTTTAGTCATACTGGCCACATGACCATGGAAACTGTCTGCAGACAAACGCTGGCTCCCTTGGCTAGGAAACAGAGATGAGCACCACCCCCAAGAGTCAGACATGACTGGACTTTAAAGTCATGGGGAAACCTTTACCTTTACAGCCCTAATAATGTTAGCTCAACGTTTCTTGGTTTCTTTCATCTACATCGGCCACAACAGCCTCCTTGGTATTTCTATCCAAGGGCGTGGCTAGGAGTAGTCTCATGTTTTTGTTGCTTCTTTGTTTCTGCAATTTATTTATTTATTTATTTAAACAACTTATATGCTGCTCCATCGCATGAGCCTCGGGGCAGCTTACAATCATTAAAATTACATATAAAATACAAAAAAAATCATACATAAATAAATACAAAAGATAAAATAAAATAAAATAGTGGATCCAGCCTGGTCAAATAAACCATTAACAATTAAAATAGCTTTTAAATAAAAAGGTCTTGGCCTGGCACCGAAAAACAAATAACGACGGTGCCAGGCGGACCTCTCTGGGGAGCACATTCCATAGGTTGGGCAGCACCGCAGAGAAAGCCCTCCTCCAAGTACTCACCCTCCGAATGTCCTTCACGGAGGGTTCCCGGAGGAGGACCTGTGCCACCGATCTTGGGGCGGGAGGGCATATATGGACGTAGGCGCTCCTTTAGGTAACCAGGGCCTAAGCCGTTCAGGACTTTGTAGGTGATAACCAACACCTTGAATTGGGCCCGGACTTCAATGGGGAGCCAGTGGAGCTGACGGAGGACTGGGGTTATATGAGAACAACGCCCAGTCCCCGTCAGCAGCCTGGCAGCTCTATTTTGTACCAATTGAAGTATCCGGACCATCTTCAGGGGCAGCCCCACGTAGAGCACGTTACAGAAGTCTAATTGGGAAGTGACCAGTGCATGTGTCACTGTTGTCAGGCAGTCGTTCTCCAGGTAGAGATGCAGCTGATGGATCAGCCGAAGCTGAAGGAAAGCACTCCTCACCACCGCTGTCACTTGATCTTCCAACGATAGCTCTGGGTTGAGGAGCGCTCCCAAGCTGTGGACCCTGTCCTTAAGAGGGAGTGCAACCCCATTCAGGACAAGGTCAGAGTCCCCCATTCCAGAGCCCAATCCACCTACCAACAGGACCTCTGTCTTGTCTGGATTGAGCTTCAGTTTATTGGCCCTCATCCAGCCCATTACCTCAGCCAGGCACCGGTTCAGTACAGCCACTGCCTCACCTGGATTGGTAGAGAACGAGAGGTAGAGCTGGGTATCATCAGTGTACTGATGATTCCGCAGCCCACACCTCCTAATGACCTCTCCCAGCGGTTTCATGTAGATGTTAAATAGCATGGGGGACAAGATGGAACCCTGTGGAACTTCATGGCATAGATGCCATGGCGCAGAGCTATAGTCCCCCCTTTCTAGGAGCTATATTCTTATCAGCTGCATCAAAACCTGATACTTACATAAAATACAAGGATTATCTTCACTTTTAATGTGTGAACTTAGGGTTGGGGAATTGTATTCAAAAATTTCTGAAAATGGTTTCCTCTTCACCAGTTGGAGCCGTCAGATGATTTCAGTTCGTGAAGCCAAAGCCATTCCAAGACCTGATGGTATTGAATGGAGAAACAAGTTCATTTGTGTAGAAGGTAAATTTTACGGCTTCGTTTTAACTTGAATATTTTGGCAGGAGGTAGCTATATATAAATAACCTGTTGGAATAAACTGCATATATGGTGGTGGTGATTTGCAAGGTGACAAAGCTCTAAACTGGGATTCTCTGTGAATATAATACCAGAGCATGTTTGGCATTATATGAATAAGCAGTGAGGCACTTCAAGCTCACACATTTCCTGCTGTCATTATGTGTGGTAATGTGTAGTAAGTTCCAGTACAAATTCATGGTAAATAATTGTTAATTTGATATGAACATGCCAGCTAGGACTTGCCCCAGGTTAGGAACTGGAGGTTAGAAATTGGAAAAAAGATGAATAAGTAGCAGTGTGTAACCTAAAGGGTTGTTCTCCTAAGTCCAAATCATTGTTTGGCAGCATGTCTGAACAGTGTAAATGTATTAAGATAATAGTTTAAGTATGTGCAATACTGCACTGTTCTTTCCCATTCAACCCTGCTCAATTTTTATGAAGCCTGTCACTACCCATACATTGGGAAGTGCAAGAACTCATCATGACAGTGTCCATAGCCATGTTCCCTAAGGGAAATCCATGATCATGACCACAGGACATATTTCATGCTTCTGTAAGCTAACACTGTCCTTATAAACACTTCCATAAAGCACAGACACCCAAAATCAAGCACTGATCTTGCAATTCAGTTTGAAGAATGACTTCAATCCTCTGCATAATTACCTGGGGTTAGCTCAGTTGAACTCAGTGATGCTTAGGGTGGTTAAAACAAAATGGATTTTTAAGGTGCTTCAAATGGATCTTTCCAAATTGGCAAAATGGGCATCAAAATGTTAAATGCAGTTCACTGTAAGCAAAGGTAAAATGATGCAGGTTGGAACAAGTAGAAGCTGATGGGGTCTGGCCCAGTGGTGACTGACTGAAAAAATGATCTTGGGGTTTTGGTGGACTGCTCAGTGAAGATGTCCACCCAGTGAGTGCCTGCTGTGAAGAGGCCAATTCCATGTTTGATATAATTAAGAAATTGAAAATGAAATTGCCAAGATAATATGGTACAAACATACAAATAATGCTGTGTATTATTCTGGTTACAATAGAATATTGTAGAATGGAAATGGTGCAGAAAAGAGCAACTAGGACTGGAAGAATTCCCCTACAAGTTAAGGGATTTTTTTAGCTTAGAAAAAAGGCAAGTAAACAGTAATATGATAAAGGCATGCAAAATCAAGTATGTATGAAGAAAATGGATAGGTGGCATTTTATGCCTTCTGTTATACTAGAACCTGGGATCAACCCATGAAGCTGATTGGTAGGATATTCAGGACAGAAAAAGAAACAAGTGAGACTTGGCCTCAGATTTTAGTTAAAACTATGAAATTTACTAACAGAAGAAGTAGTGATGGTTACAAATCTGAATTGCTTAAAAAGAGAATTGGACAAATTTATGGAGGATAAGGCTATTAATTATTATCAGACATCTGCCTATGTATTCAGTTGCGAGGAAACTTGGCAGGGGTGTTCAATGCATGTCTTGCCTGTGGCTGGTTGGACACTGTGTGAACAGAATGCTGGTCTAGATGGACCCTTGGTCAGATCCGGCAGGGCTCTTCTCATGTTCTTTAATTGCAAGGGCTTCACATAAACACTGAGAAGTCATAGTGGCCTTTCTATGTGACGGTCATAGAACTTCTGGTTGGTGAGACCACAAATTTAGGACATACTGAGTATCACTTCTGGAAATAATGGACTCCCTAGCTGACACTTGGGTCACATGGAGCAAATAGGCCTAAATTGTTTTAATCCAGTTCTGCCTACTAGGACAACTGAAACTTAGTGTTGGAAGCAAGCACTTGGGAAAATAATGTTGATATCCTTTTAAACTGTATCCATCTTCAATACAATAGTGCCATCTGCCCACACATGCAGCACACTTAAATACGTTTTTATTCTAAATATCTATGTTTACACAGCAGTGGGCTGCCCCAAAGCTTTGGATGTTTTCTCCTTTCACCCTTTGATATAGTTTTTCCTTGTTCACTTTTAGATACGTTTTTATTCTAAATATCTATGTTTACACAGCAGTGGACTGCCCCAAAGCTTTGGATGTTTTCTCCTTTCACCCTTTGATATAGTTTTTCCTTGTTCACTTTTAGATTATTTATCCTGGAGAACTGTGCATAATTAAGACACTCAGGAATGTGTTGCTGCTCTTTCTATCCATTCAAGCAGAAACAGTGTCTTGAGTAGGATCCAACTCTTTATAACAACATAAGAGCTACGGTGAATCAGGCAAAAGGTCTGTTTAGTCCAGTATTCTGTTCCTTCAGTGGCCAGTCAGTTGCAGTAGGAGGCCTACAAGTGGGATATGACTGCAACAGCACCACCCCACTCATGTTCCCCATCAGCTTCTGTACAGAGGCATGCAGCATTTGATACTGGAGGTAGGCTTTGATTGCCTTATCCTCCATAAATTTTTCCAAACGCCTTTAGAGCAATCCCAGTTTGGTAGCACTGCTACATCTTCTGTTTATATACTCTGTCAAGATAAGCATGCACAACTGCAGTGAAATTGTATGTGGGAAGGCTACAGAATATGTTAGATTACTCAACACTATGTTTATGAATTCCATAGAATCATAGAATTTGACAAGTTGTTTGAAAACAACATGCCAAATACATACATACATGCCAATAAGTGAGATGTAAATAAATTGCAGTGGAAAGAGATTTCACTTTAGCCTTCTCTTGGAAAAGAGAAAAATGGCCTTACATTTAATATATCCTAAAAGCAATCACCTTCATATACCCTTACTGATTCCAGTGAAGCATCTCATGAGTGAATACTTATAGGGCTCTTTCTTTAGATAAGCTTTAAAAAGATAGCAAATGCCGCATCACTTATAATCTTTTTTTAACCTTTCAGAACCTTTTGATCGAACAAACACTGCCAGAGCAGTACATGAAAAACAGAAGTTTGATATTATCGTAGATGAATTTCGCAAGGTAAAAACATGCAACAATCCAATAAAGCTTTACACAAAACTTATTACATATAAACATTTTTTTGAGGAACTTTTTTCTATGAAAAAAGATCTGGTGTCTATATCTGCTGTATTGATTTTGTTAAGTAATTAATGCTGGGGCTTTTTTCTCATGGCTGAAATCCAAAGAATAGCAACTTGGGATTTTGATCTTGTGTTTCTCAGGCAGCAGCTCCCAGTGTCCCATGGCAAATGACTTGCAAAGTCATCAAGGACTTCTAGAGCAGCTCGCTATGCAGAAAATGCACCCATTGGTCAAAAATTTTTTAAAAAAAAATAGCTTTGGGGCATGCCTAACCCTTTAGTTACACACAGCCAGCTCTTTGGATCCTAGCCTTATACATTTATGTCATATAATGACTACTCTCATGTAACTGATCAGAGTGTCATGTTGTTAATACATTTGCCAGAGGAGTAGCCATGTTAATCTGGGTGTACAAAGAACTAACAATTTTGTGGCAAATTAAGGGTTATCAAATCTATTTTATCATATATTCTCATGGACTACAGTGTTTTCCATCAGAAGGATTAAGTTTTATTAAGAGATTCAGATAGAGTACACATGGTTGGGAGGGAGACACATTTAATATATTGAATGCTAGTTAACTTGCCTTGTAATACAAATTATTTATGAAGGTATTTTGATGATAATTGGCCTAGATTTTTGTACAGATGTACTATATTGTAGACTATGGACATGAGGCCTCTGACCTATGGAGCTTCCTTGAATTTCTTCAGCAGGTGTGACTTGGCCTCCAAGCCCCAGCTGTGGAGGTGTCCCTTCTGTTATTTCCAGTCAAGGGATAACAGCACAAATGTGGCATGAATGAAGTGGGACACTTGGCAGGCAGAGTCCTTTTTGCTGTGCTTAGAGGGGCATAGAACTCCATACCCATCTTAGCATGGAGAAGGACCGAGCAAGTGTAGCCAATGAGGAGAGATTATGTGAATTGCAGGCCAAAACATCTAGAGGACTACAAGTTGCCTACCCCTGCCTTAAAGAGAAAAGCTCTCCTTTAACTTGATGTAAAACTTTGACTTCCTGTATGCTTCCTATATACAGAGTAGTAAAAGTTAGAGACAACTGTATTTCTAACTTGCAAAGTCATTTTGCTGCACAATCCTTGTTCAAGGATAGACTGGACATGCACATGGGAGACATGTCGTGAGCAGAGCCATCTGGGCCCAGGGTCAGACTAGATGGCCCAAAGGCCCCTTCTTACTTGCTCTGTTTCTTTGTTTCCTTAGCCTGGATCCAAATTGCCTCAAAACAATTTCAGCACTGCAAGAGTTTTCTGGCTATATGTTTCTAGAATGGCATTCCCATGAGCTACATTTTTATTCTGTTTTGACTGTGTAAGTTACCCTAGGAACTTGTTTGATGGCAGGGCAGAAATGTAGAATAGTACATGGAAATCAGTTTGCAATATCTGAAAAATGTGTTGCACTATTAAGCATGGTTAACATGCAAGTGTTGGTTTTATGCTAGCACAAGCATATTGTTGCATCCTGTTTCTTAAACCCAAGGTAGGTGTCAAAATCAGTTTGATCTAGCAAGAAGGTCTGTCTTGATGCTGTCCTTCATACTACTTTAACCTTATTTTAATTGCAAGTGTTATGATTGCTTTTGTAATAAAGCCTTTAATTGTATGGGGATATCCTTCTATTTATAATATGTTTTGTTCTATTCTATAGTCATGGCAAAGACTGAGAGACAGGAGGGATTTGAACTGTATACTACCTTTAAGAGACACTATACGGAAAAGATGATTGGCTTCTCTCTCCTTAAATGGACCCTTCTGGAATATAGTATAAAAGGACATTATCAAACCCCAGGATGCAGTTTTTTCCTTTTACCCATGGCACTTTTTTAAGAGGAGGATTTTCTTTTGGATTTTTGTTAAGAAAACTTTTGTAAGAATTTAAAAAAGGCTACCTTTATGAAATTTATTAAAACTATACGAAGATTGGCTTTCTGAAACAGATTGAATCAGTGACCAATAAAAAGACTGCTGTAGTACAAAATGTCGCAAATCTGTTGGGAGTTTGATTTATTGTTACCGTATAGTGGTTGACTAAGCCACACTAAATATTGAAATGTAAAGATGAAGAATTGTGCAAAGTACAATAGCCAGGTTGTGACCTTAAAGCATAGTGTATGGTGCATGTTTCCTTAAGAGTAACTACTCCCTGCTTTACAATAAGCACTTTGGCTCACCTTGGCTCTTTCTATTTTTTTCATATTGTGAGTAACAAAATCTTTATAGCAAGGTAATAGCTTGGTCTTAAATAAGGCTGTTGATTTGGCTCTGTTCTCAGTGAGTTGGTAAATTTGTGCTTGGTCTGCTCCCACTTTGTTTGCATATACAATTGACAAGATTAAATATTCCTCCATATCAGAGAATTACCCCCAAATGTAAAACTATATATCAGGTAGGTTGGAAACTTTCTGATGCTTAGTTTTCTATGACAATTTTTTAAACATGATAATGTGAAGCCACACCATTATTCACAAATGCCACAAGTTGGCATGCAGCTTTGCCCTCTCACTGAAAACTTCTGAATCTTGGAAATTGTCATCTTAGCTGGGGGGTTTTATGCAGCAGAGCTACTCCAGGGAAGTAGCTGCAGTAATAATTTGGATAATTTGTGTTAGGCTTGTAACATGTGGCCTGTCAGCCATTTATGGCAACAGTGCAGCCTGTCAGCTTTTTAAGGTAGCCTGCAAGGAGTTCGCTAAACCCCCTGTGCATTCTGCCCTCCTGCAGCTGCAATAATCCTAAGATGCTGAGCATTTTGTGTGCTGCATAAAGCATGGCTGGTGGGCTGTGTCTAGCTTCATACCCAGCCTTTGATTGATGGGCCAACTATTTTCTGTAGTATATGCTTAACATTAATTTCAGGCAAGTGGTGGCTTTGAATATTACATGGATATCACATAAAGCAGGTGGAATGGAAAAATATAAGAAAGAGTTCTCATTCTTCTTTACAGCACTTCTAGTATCCTGTTTAAAAATAAACTTGCAAAAATAGTACCATTGCTTGTACATCCTTCCTCCAATGTTCCTGTACAAGAAGAGGTGTAAGGAAATGTGACTCCTTCACACTTTCCCACACCCCTCTGCTTTGTAATAAGATGTGAACCCACCTGGATGAGGCCCTCTCCTACAATTTTGTCGCCTTTCAAATAAAGTAGTAGTGATGACTGCTAAGAATAGCTGCTACAGTAAGCCAAGTTTTTTTTATTTCTGTTCCCCTTTTTGTGTAAATATTTGTAAATTGGTCAGCTGCTATATAAATTGGGATTTTAAAAATTTTAAATTTTAACTTTTTTTTTCAAGACGTATGGGACTTCTTTTAGATCTGCTGTAGCACAATTTGTGCCTCATATTTATTGCAGACCAATTCATATGTTAACAGATGTTATTTTTCACTGATGTCAAGCACATTTTTTTCTTTAAGTTTAATATTTCTATTGCGTTAAGTGGAATAAAGTTTCTGTACTGAAATAAAACTGCCTTTTGTACATGTGACCTTCTAATCAGCTGTTTGAATATGTTTGGTGGTTTGCCTAGTAATATTGTGAAAAAAATGTTTGAACAACCAAACTATGCATTTTTTGAATTTGCACTTGTTTAGTTTTGTATGCTAGACTTTCTTACTTTTGACCTGGACCAGGATACGTTGCAATTAGGTTCATCTTCACAAACACACACACTCATGTACACATCCCTTAACTTCTTGGTGGTTGGGTGTCATAATGTATTGGTAAAGGATTGCATGTTCCACTTATGGGGTTCACTCAAGTCATACACTTTACAGCATGGGTCCTCAAACTACAGCCCGTGGGTTGGATCTGGCCCACCATGCCCATATATCCGGCCTGCCTCAGAGGTTTTGAACTCGCTTGGAGAAAACAATCTCAGAGCAAGTCCAAAAGAATGCCGGCACAGGCATTCTTTAAAACGGAGCAGAGAGAGAGCTGGCGCATGCCCAAATTGCAACAGCTCAACTGTGTGTGTGCTGCCCCCCCCCCCCCACATTGCACACATATACAGAGCAGGAATACGGAGCGGGAAACAGAAGAGAGGCGGGCATGAGAGAGAGAGATGAAGACAAACTAAAGAAGGTAAGAAAAATACTTTTTAAAATCTATTTTTAATTATGCGAGCCCGGGTGCGGCATTCTCTGAGGGAGCAAGCCGCCGCCACTGCTGCCACCTTGCCAAGCCCGGGGCGGACAGGCTGAGGTGGAGCAGCTTACTCGAAGAAAGCCACAGGGGAGAAAACTTACTCGGAGAAAGCTGCTGAGCTCCTGCACCTTCACTGTGGCCTTCTCCAAGCAAGTGATCAAACATTTTTTAATTGTTTTTTTTAAATTTAATTGATTTTTTGAATTTATTTTAATTTTAAAATTTATTTTAATTTTAATTATTTTTTTAATGTGTAGTCTGGCCCCCCAACAGTCTGAGGGAGAGTGCACTGGCCCCCTGTTGAAAAAGTTTGAGGACCCCTACTTTACAGCCTGAGGCATGGTACTGACCTGGGAAGTGACCTAGTAATCCGCTTGACATGATTGATAGTTGCATACCCAATTAACATAACATGGATGTCAACCAACAAGAAATGGCTTTTCAGCAGTAATCATAATGCATCAGTAACATAAAGTTGGACCTGAGTGTCTGGTTGTAGTAGATTTTCTAGATTAGACTATATAACAGTTTTGTGTAGAAGCAGAGGATAGTATCCAGTGCAAGACAAGTGCTAATGTAAATTATGGTGCACAAGCATAAGGGAATTCTAGTGCAACGCCAATCCCATTCGCTGGTATGGCAGGTTTTGAGGGAAATATTGATGTTGCGCTATAGATCCCTTATGCTAGTGCAACATAATTAACAGTTTGTTGTACTGGGGGGATGGGTCAGACGCAACTTCACAACTAACAACAAATTCTGCCCAGAGGTGACTAATGTTGAATGCATTTGCACCTTGGAAAATGGCTGTTAACAAGGTTATCTTTTGCAAAATTTGGTAGCTTCTGACTGCTGAACATCCTGCAATGAACCTGCAGGAAAGTTAGTTTAGAGCTCATGATTTATTTTCAGATCAATCAGAGTTGCTGAATCTGCACAATATTGCACCAGGTGGCTACAAGTCATAATTTCACACAGTGTGCACTGCTTTCTAGGAATAAGGGGCAATCAGCACTCTGATTATTGTATTCTTTCCTTGGACTCAATCTGTAGAAACCAGGATTGTTTTCTAGCACCAAAGGATTTGCTTCTTGATTTACAACAGGCAGTTTATTTTAAAGGGCCACATACAAAGGAGTAATTCAGAAGCAAATGAGTAGTGCCGAAATCAGAAGGAGGCAGCTAATTTAGAGTTATCAGCCTGATTGGCTGATGCCTGGGTAACAGGACTGAAGCCTGAGATAAACCTACCCTAGGGTACAAGCTGTATAGCAGCCGCAGCAGAATGAATATCTGCACATGATCCTATTTTATATTTCAGATTATACTCAAAACATGCTGGTCTTGGCAGATGATACACTGTGTAGTCACTATAAATAATCATACTATGTGCGAGCTAATTTTTACCTTGCCTGTGCTTTGGACAACCCTTGTTCAGTGATATGGAGCACTATAGGAGTGTGTGTGGGGGGGGGGGGTCAAAGTGACTGCTCAGAACACCCACATAACATACTTTTGGAGGGCAGTGGTGGCTGCAACATTGCCCACTTCTGTTTGAACATACTGCAAAATTTAAACATGGGACTTTGCTCTCTAGAACACCTAGTGGAACTCTGTAACATGAAGGAATGACTTCAGTCTTGGATTGCTTGTTCAATTTGCTCCAGGAAATCATATCCCTGTTAGGTGACAAGTTACTGTTCTGCAGCTTTTAGTGTCCCAGCTTTACTTGCCTGAAGCAAACTTATCCATAGCAACTCAGCTGTCCTGCATCCCATCCTTGCTGGATGCTGCTTTTGAGGCAAACCAGGAGTCCTGTCTGCTTCCAGGGCCACCAGTTACAATGTATATCTAGTGCCCTGTAGCTATAGCTTGATCAAGGCTAGAAACACCCAAGTCTGCCACTTGTTTATGAAAGGGCTGATGTTGACTGTATACTGTCTTGATAAACAAGGAGGTATTAGGACCCAGCAGCAAGTCAAAGGTGGCAGAAGCCGTAGTTTGATATTTCAACTTTCCCTTGTTCTATTTAAAGACTTTCCTGAGTCAGGAGAGCTGAGCTCTGTGGATGACAGTTTGCTTCGGGCAACCCTGGAGACGCTTGAGTAGAGGGGAGAAAACACGGCAAGAAGACTAACCAGGGGACAAAATGGAGACCAACTGCAACTCAGACTATGATGGATCACCTGATGTTTCTGTGGAAGAGGAGGAAGATGAAGAGCCACAAGAAGAGGGGCTTACTTGCAGGTACAAACAAGCAAACATAATGTATTGCCTGTCAAAAAAAAGTTCTGGGAAGCTAGAAAGGAGGCATGGCTTTCTCAAAATCCAGGGTGTCATTTAAGGAAATGAAAGTTTTAAGAATAAGGGGACATTTTTGATGGAGCTGAATACAGCTGGTTGCAATTCTGAAGGAGCCTGGTCTGTGCACCAAAGGCATGTTCTATTTAAGGATCCTGTGCTGTGCCAGTTAGACTGGCATCTCCTCCTGCTCCTCCCTTCCTAGCTGGCTAGTCACTACATAGCAGTGTCAGTTACTCTAGGGGTATGGTCAGTAAGGAGTGCAAGAGACTGAAATGAGTGAGTCCTAAAAGCAGGTCTGAATTTTGTTTTGTTGAACACCTATCACTGTGTAAGGAAAGGTGTAACTTTAAATTCTAGGGATCAACTTGCTTTTTGGAAAAAAAACAGGGTGGTTTTGTAAATGAGTTTGGAGACTACAGGCCTTTTACTTTCACATGCATGATTTGTTCAGTCCAAGTTGCACTAAAAATGGGACAATTACCTATTTCGTCTACCCACCTGCTGAGCAGAGTAGGTTTACCCTTTGCATATAGGGCAGGCCAACATTTGGGAAAGGGGAGAATGGCAGAAATACATCTAACAGGGTTGAGCAATTTGTGGCCCACCTGATGTTTTGGTCCACAACTCCCATCATCCCTTGCTGATATAAGCCAGTGATGAGGCAAGATGAAGAACTGCATGCAGCCTACTAATTTTGCTCAGAATGGTTTCAACTACAAATTTAGACTCTAATTATTAACCATGAAAGGGAATGTTGATTCCTTGGTCCTGTTCCATTTCGTTGTGGAAGCAGGCACTGTCATTTCTGATGACATACAAAACCTAGCACTGAAAACACTGTGACCTAAACAGCTGGAGCAGGGACCTTGTAATATAAAATTGAGTCCTTGGACATCCAGTAGAAACTTCTTGCTCAAGAAAGGCAGATGGGAAGCCAGACACTACTTAAATCTTGCTGCTTTGCTCAGAATCTTCACAGGGCGCTGCTCTAGAATGAATATTGATTTATTGATTTTAAAATTTGTGTATCCTGTCCTTTACAGTGTCTCAGTACAATGGCCAGTACAATATTGAAATTGTCCTTTGCTCTACTGGAATGAACCATTTCTCCTTCCTGTTACCACTCTTGACTGGGACAGTACATCTCTTAAATATGTCTGCAGGCTACTTTTTCTGTGTATCAGGAATGAGACTTTTGGAACAGAAATGACGGGGAGGTATGAACTTGGGAACTATTTCCCAAGCCAAGCCTGACTGTAAGAAGTACTGGACATTGTTTTTCTGGTAAAGCTGGTGCAAGATAGCTCCTCTTCACCAAAGCATAGCAAACCAAGCAAAGTTAGCTGGGATCATTCATCCTGTGAACTGGAACACCCTTGAAAGAAACTCATGGGGAGGTAACAGAAACAGGATTGGAACTTTTCCAGAAAGCAAATGCTATTGACAAAATACAACAAATAGCAATTTAGTCATCGATTATGAGAAACTTGCCAGATGTGGGAAGAGATGGAAAGAAAGAGAAGTGTTGTGAGGTGAGAGCTGCAGCTTTGCTTCTGAGGAGAAAGGGAAAGGAAAAGGGTTTTGAAGAAACCTGTTTTGAAGAAAGCAGGAGAGAAGAATAAGAAAAATGTTAGAGGAAAATAAGAGAAAAGGAAAGATTACAGGCACTTCACTATTGTTCCATCAGGAGACTGGACAAGAAGGTGTTGATTCAAGGGTGCATATCAAAAACCCAGCTGGAAACTCAGAAATATAACCAGGGGATGGGGGGAATTGAGTCTAGAGAAGAATGAACTGGAACCCAAGAGCTCCTAAAGCAGTTATTATTTATTTCATTACTATCTCACCCAGTAGGCAATGATCTTTGGGCAGTTTACAACAGTATGATAAAAATGCAATAAAATATCTAAAATATTATCAATAGACACACATAACCCCCCCCCCAGTTAAAAACATATAACAAATAATGATGCCCTGTTACAAATTTTTTACTAGAGAATTGGGTGGTACCTGGAAATAGCACAAAAACAAGATAATTATATTGTATATGTTCAACACAATAATGAATAGTCTTAGTTCACTCTTGGTACTAGTACTAACTATGCCAAGAGAGAGTTTGAACCAGAAACTTGAAGCACACAATGATTTTCTCTCTGTATCAAGACATTTACCAGTTCACCTTTTCAGGCAGAGTGAAACCTTTGGGAATCTGCGTGGTTAGGGACACACAAAATGGCAGCTCTCTTGGCAGCAATTTCCCTTGTAATTAGGACACTAACTCCTTAGTAAGTTTCCCCAAGTAATTTTGGTCTGGTGGCAGCAGCAGGAAGTTGATGTTTTTGATCAGAACTGGGGGAAATATGGCACTCCATATATTGTTGGACTGCAGTTTCCATCAGTTTCATCCAATCTGGCCAGTGGTATAGGACTATGGGAACTGTAGTTTACTCACATCTGGAGAGCTGCACATTACTGATCACTCCTCTAGATCATAGAAACTCCATGCTTTCCACTTCATCCTTCTGACCAATGTTAGCAAGCCAAGGGACAATTTAGATGGATCAGGTTGTCGCATGGCAATCTGACACACCTATGGAGTATGGCAAAGACCACAGTTGGAAATGAAGAGCCAGAGGGGCTTTTCCTGAGTAAACATTTATTTATTTATTTATTTATTTATTTATTTATTTATTTATTTAAAAACATTTCTATGCCACCCCCATCGTAACAAAGCCTCAGGGCGGCTCACAACAAAAACAAAAACAAACAAAATCATATAAAAATTTATACCCTAAAAATATTAAAACCCAGTGCATCTCGGCTTAAATTTTTTTTTTAAATCCTCCATAATAAATTAACACTTTAAATTAGGTTTAAATAAAAAGGTCTTAGCCTGGTGCTGAAAAACAAATAACGACGGCACCAGGCGGACCTCTCTGGGGAGCGCATTCCATGGATGGGTCGCCACTGCAGAGAAAGCCCTCCTCTGGGTACTCACCCTCCTAATATCAGTCACAGAGGGTTCCCGGAGAAGGGCATCTGTTGCTGATCTCAAGGGGCAGGAGGGCATATATGGACGCAAGTGTTCCTTTAGGTACCCAGGGCTTTATAGCGTTGAGGGCTTTATAGGTACATAGGATCATGATGTACAAATAGTAACATTTGACATCATATTCCTTTAATTAAAAATAAGTAATTCATTCATCATATTCATTTACTTAAAAATAAATCCCACTGAAAACAATGGGGCTTAACTCCCAAGCACGCACAGAAATGCAGATTTTTTTTCTTTTATTAAACCATTGTGCTTATTTATTTATATATAGCCCTTGCTTGCATTGTCCACTTCTTCCTTCAAAGAAATGAGTTTTTTGCCTCAGAAGACTCATCCAGCAGTAATTAAGATGTCACAGGATGGTCTGAAATACTTTCTGGTTTACAATCTAGTGTGCTACATTGCTGTGACATTGCACTTAAGATCACCATATGAAGATAATTAAGTTTGACATCACAGCAGTGAAGCAGCTTTTATTAAAAAGAATTTTGTAAGAAGTCCACATTAAATTGGGGTGCAAGGCAGCACAGATAAGATTCAGTCAACGTCATCCTGCTGCTTATTATTTTTGTAGTATTTCTTGTGTGCAGAACACTTTACCATCCATTAATCCTCACAGCATTCTGTAAAGCCGATTACTGTAATCCCCCCTTTCACTGCTGTAACCCTGAAAGTGAGTATGAGTTGAGCAATGTAAGAATAGCCCTGCTAGATCACACCGAGGGCCTACCTAACCTAGCATCCTGTTTCACACAACAGTTAACTAGATGTCCCAACAGAACGCCCACTTGCAGGACATGACGTACTTAAGCCTGTAAATCATCCTGGAGGTATAGGACACGATTGAAATTCTTACATGTTTCATCCAAAGACATCGATTGGTTTTCAAAGGGAGAATCCACCAAGCAAGTTGCTGTGCAAACTTCATTTGTTTTTATGGGAGACATGAAGGTCTCTTGTGCTTGCTTTATGGCAATGACTGTAAATTGCATAGTAACTGTTGGGCAATGAGTTCTGTGGCTCTTCTGATATTCACGTTGCTGGTTATCTTGGGTGTCTCCTTTCTAATGTAATGACAACACTGGAGCATAAAACCAAGCTGCCCTACCCACTCCCAAATTTCATAGCCCTCTTACAGATTTTATATGATGTTTTATGAAACTGAAAAATAAAACATTTTAAAATGTAAATGTTGTGAAGTACATGTAGCACTGAGAAAATTCTCCTTCACTGTAAATTTTGTCATCCATTCTTAGAGCTTCAGGTTGTGTGATTGTCTTAATGATGAGAAGAAGGGAGCATTTTGCACACTCCAAGGTGTCCATTTCCTCTGTGGAAATGAATACTTCCCAATTACAACCATTGGGGTGTTTTCTCTCAAGAATGGGGTCCCACTCCATTTACGACAGTTTGAGAGTCTTCTCCTTTGGACAGTTGGCTATTATGAAAACAGAGAAAGTGTCCTTTGCCATCATCCAAGATCATATTGCAGATGTCTCCGTTTAGGCCAGGAGTTCACCTGGACATTGAGTTCATCCAGGCCTGGACATTGAACTAACCTTTTTTTTTGTGGGGGAAAATAAAGGGTACAGTTCATGAGAATATACAGGTAAGGAAATATAACCATTTAAGTTTGACCATCTTTGCAATAGAACAGCTTTCCCCAGGCTGATCCCCCGCAAGATGTGAAGTAAGATGACTATACTTCATCATCCCCAGCCAGCATAATAATTGGATATGTTGGTTGAGGATAACAGATTCTATATTCTAGCACACCTAGAGAGCACCAGATTGGGGAAGGCCACACTAAGAAAATTAATTACTGAAAACCTGTTCATTTTTTTGTTTAGCCTATTCTCGTAAAATCATCTGCATAGATAGATAGATAGATAGATAGATAGATAGATAGATAGATAGATATGGCTTTACATTACTTATACATAGTTTAATTAGGAAAATGGGCTCTCACTGTGTGCGCACAGTTTACACAGGCTAGTGGAGATGTGATTAATGGAAATGACTAATGTGACTTGAATGTGTTCAATATCTCTGGGAAGTCACCCAAGTAACCCCCATGCTTCTTTCTTCTAATGGTAGCAGTTATCACTTTTTTAAAACAAAATTTAGCCAGAAAGTCATCTTCAGGATGAAATTAAGTCAAATTAGGTATATGAGAACAGAAGAGTCAAGGATGCTGTGTTCTATTCTATTTTGCCTTATTGTTAAACCATCCTGAAACCATCTTATTGTTAAACCAGCTACAGCAAAGGACAGTCTAAAAAAGTCTTAAATAAATAAAGATAAGGTATCTTGCCATTCATTGCAAACTATTCTAGCAGTACAATCCTGTATTTGTCTACTCGGAAGTAAGCCTCATTCAGCTCAGTGGCACTTAATGCATAAAGGTGTTTAGGATTACAGCATGAGTGTGCTTATGACCCAGGTGTGCAAGCCACTGTTTTGCGGGCAGAGCTGCATTTTATGGAAGGGAGGGGAAGGGGCTGCCAAAATAAGCATTTCCATTTTCTGTCCTACTCCTGCTTCTGCTTCTGCTATAGCAGAGCAGTGGAGCCAGTGCTGACAGGGCCGATGCTCTGGGCCTGAGTAGCAGGGGAGATTATGTCATCTGCCACCTCCCACCCAAGATTCTGACATCCTTGATTTTTCTGAGCTTAGCTGCTCAACAGCTGGTGGGAGGAGGCAAGGAAATGGATTTTGCAAGTGGCAATGTAGCATTGTGAGCTATCACACACACACACACACACACACACAATATGCACACAATATGCACACACACATCTATAACGCCACACACCTGCCTGTTCTTTGGACTCTCTGGTGGTGGGACGATGGGGCCAGTCATGCCAAGTTCCTGCACTACAACAGTTACTGCTATGCCATTGCACCGCTGTTTTGCACAGCACTCTCTGGCTCCCGTGTGATTCACAGCCAAAGGGTTTGCCTGCCCTAGCCTGGCAGGTGTCTTGAGCAGGGCCACCAGTATGGTCCTTCAGCCTTCTCAACACACAGAAGCCACGCAGCATAAGTGGCTGACGAGGGCTGCCTGTAATAACATACAGATGCCAGATCATAGAATCACACTGGGACTATGTGATGGGACTGCTCTTGCCATTTGACAAGATGACCCACTGGTCTCTTACAGCTCTGATACAGGTATACATCTCTTAACCTGGATGCAATCCTGATTGTGAAGGAAATTGCCCTAATGTTTTGTTGCCTCCCTTTTGACTTCCTGCCAGAGCAAGGCTGGCCAACCTCATGCCATCCTGCACTACTGGGAAGCTTGGTTTATTCAGAATGAATTGCAGAAGAGACACTGATCAATTGCAGCAATCTGTTCATCAGTAAGCACCACACTAAAACGTGTGGAGTTGTGCTGCTATTACTGTACCTGCTTAATATTTCTTTAGTTAAGCTAGAAAGGAAGCCATGTAGGTGCTGGTTGTTCCAACATGTGTATTTCTGCATGTAGCTTTTATTCCCCTTTGCTTTTTGAGGTCCCCCCCCCTTTCTTCTTCCTTCTTCTTTAACTCTGGGACTGTAAAACAGGCCCAAAACATTATTTTCCAGCCTCAGCGGTCTGGTTTATGGTTGAGTTAATAACTCCCCTGTAGCCTTTTGCTCAAACTGAAGCATCATATGCCTGGATGAATGCAGGTAGACAGATACCCAACTCTGCAAGCGAGTCATTCTGTATCTTCAAATGTCTGGCAAAGCCTGCAGACGCTAATAACTTTGCTAACTTCAAGGAGACCCGTAGATTTGTTAGACAGCTCATGAATTTATGGCTGCCCTTACATACAAGTATTTGTAGAATCCAGGATCGCCTTGACTGCTCATGGCCTTTAATCAGAGCTAGCATCACAGATAGGCATGGCAGAAAAGCTGCTGGTTGCCCAGTGGTGTGGGGATCTCCATCTTTCTAAGGACTTGGGTACCTGTTGGTTTGAATATTTTAAGCCTCAGCCCCCCCTTGTTGTTTGGTGCGGCAGAACCCAGTAACAAACTTACAGAGGGCTGTGGTGTGAAGGCAGTGGGCTTTAAAGCTGTAAAAGGGCCTGGCTCCTTTCCTTCCCCCAGTCTGCCTGCTGATATAAGCTGTATGGCAAGGAAATTTCTGATAGCTCTGCCTTTTGCCACCACCAGGGCACACTGAGGAAGGTGCATGCGATGCACTTGTTCCTAATTCTCCTTTACGGACAGGAAGAAGTAGTCTTGGTGTGGATCTGTTTTGTGAGGGAATCTCTGCTATAAAATATCATTATTGCCTGGTGAGCCTAGATTACTCATTCAGGCTCTGCACAGATGTCAGTATAATGGTGGGTTTAATAAGCAGGGTTATATATAGCTTCCTGGAAGGGCTCTAAACACAGGCTTGCAGAGTCTTTTCCATCTTTCTTTTGATAATGACATTTTCCTTCAGGTATTTTATGCTAACTGTCCCACAGGCATGTCCATGATATACTAAGAATTATAATCAGTGAGTGTCTTTTTTCTTTAGCTATCTTGTATGAGTTTGTTTTGTTCCCTCTATTTATAACTTCATATTTTTTAAAAAAATGTTATGTGGAATGCAAGCATTTCTTCCAAGTAAGGTGCCCACTTACAAACTGACCCCCCCCAAAAAAGCATTACAAAAAATGAATGGACAGATTTGCATACTATTTGCATAGGTCAATGTAGAAACATAGAAACTGAACAAGTCAGAAGGGGCCTCCCAGGCCATCTAGTCTGACCCCTGCTCCAGCCGGCTCCGCTTATGACATGCCTTCCATGTGCATGTCCAGCCTCTCCTTGAACACCCTCACTGATGGGGCTGCAACCACCTCCCATGGAAGCCCATTCCATACCCTAGGGGTCCTACCTGTCAGGAAGTACTTCCTGGCATCCAAACTGAACCTTGGTTTCTTGAGCTTGGCTCCATTGGAGTGCTCCCTGCCCTCCTCTGCAGGGAAAAACAGGTCTCTACCCACCTCCGTGTGACACCTATATGTCACCAACAGATCCCCTTGGAGTCTCCTCTTTTCCAAGCTGCAAAGACCCAGTTCCCTCAGACTCACCTCAAACAGCTTTCCCTGAAATATAGGTCAATTTATAGATTATCATTATAACTTAAAACAGTAAATCTGACCACAATGAGAAAGATGATGAATGAATGACCCAGGCACTTGCGTGTTTAGCTGGTTGATGCTGCCTGTTGGTGGGCAACAGTTATTATAGTTCTTTATACTGGAATTTCAAATAGAGGACTCCTTCAAAAAAGGATGATCCTTTAGCTAACCTTAAAATACAAGAATCTCCTCTGTAAAAGGGAACTCATAGTGATGTGATTCCAAAGGAAGAGAATAATTACATCCTACTTTACAGAGGATGCTCACTCACTTGAAAGGCTATTCACTCCAAATTCAGTTTGAAGATGAAGAACCTCACAAATGGACGACTGTCTACTGCATTAGCAACTGACAGCAGACTATTATGCATGCAGGTCACCTAGTCAGAGTCTAGGCTGTGGTGTGATGCATTGTAAGTGCAGTATGTCTTTCTAAATTCATGTCTATGCATCTAAATTAGCATATATGCCAAAATTAAAAGTCTTGCCCTAGTGTCTCTCATCAATGTGGAGGAGCCAACATCCATGGACACTAACAAAGCAAGGCTATAAATGAATCAGTTAGGAGAAAGCCAACGCCACAAAGGGATCTATGCTTGCAAAGGGGGATGGCAAATAGATCTCCACCTTAGCAGTGTGATCTTCTAGTATTTAATGATTGCTTAAAAAGTTCTCAATGTCTTCTACAATTTCCATATTTTTCTCAGCCTCCAATAACACTACAAAGGCCAGATCTAGAGTCCCCCCTGCTTTTTGCAAATATGGACTTTTGACAGCTACCTAAGAAATTTGTCAAGGCAACCCTGTTAAAAACCCACTTTAAATAAAACCTTTGACAGCTGTCAACAGGCCATTGGTAAGTAGGTACACTGAGTTGTCATGTCATGTGAAGCTACACAGTCAGTTTTAACTGTTGAAAACTGTTCAGTTAAGTATTTCTATCAGATAAGAATAGACCATAAGGCTTGTAATTTGCAAGTAATATCAGGAAGAACATTCTTCCATTCTGACATAATTATCAGCCTATCCACTACCACTGAGTCTGGAGGTCCTGCTCCTCCTCCCTCCACATTCTTCTTCCTTTACTGCTGGCTTACATAAATGGGAACTCCTGAAGGATTACTAGACTTTACCAAGAAATGTGGTAAAGAATCAAGTGTGAATCTCCTTGTTCCAGCCTTAGATGCATCCAATCATATTTCTTGCCACATTTCATTGCCGTTTTCTTCCTCAATTTCCTGCTACGTACATAAGAAAAGCCATGCTGGATCAGACCTAAGTTCTTCAAGGTTGGCACTCTGTTCACACAGTGGCTAACCAGCTGCCTGTGGGAAACCAATTAGCAGAACCTGAGTGCAACAGTGCCCTCTTACCTTTGTTCTCCAGAAACTGGCCTCTGATACTGGAGGTAATATATAGCCCATACAAGCAATTGATAGCCTCCTTGAATTTGTCCAATTGCCAGCCAGCCAACTTGGTAACCATCACTATTCCTTGTGGAAGTGAATTCCTTAGTTGAACTATGTGCTGTGTAAAGCAGTGCTTCCTTTTACATGTCCTGAATTTCCTACCAATCATCTTCATGGGGTGTCCTCTGTGGATTCTAGTATATAATAAGAGGAGGAGAAAAATATCTCCCTATCCACTTTCTCCACATCATGCATACTTCTGTGCAATCTTCAGCACATTATCCCCTCCAGCAGGGCTCACCCCTTATGCCTGCCATAGGAGCCCCCAATAATTTTCTTTTTTTCTAGCACTCAGTAGTACCCAGTCAGCTGGGATAGTTCATTGTTTAAATTTCCCACAGTGTGCTGGAAGGATGCTATATTGGAGGTATGGCAGGAAATATAAATGGTCCCCAGACTCACCTGTTTGGCAATGATAAGGGTGCCACTGCTGCCAACAGGTGATGGTTGGAGTGTTAAACCTGAGGCCTGTATACCAAAATCGGATCCACCTGGTCCCAATCTGGCTTACTGAGGATCCTCAAATGACCCTCCCTTGTTTATTATGGTGCTGATCACCTACAATTTCCCTCTCTTAAGTTAGTTACAAGCAATAAGTGCTTTTAATCCAGAATTTAAACAATGTTTACCATTAATTATGTTTCTTTTAGCAGATTTTCAGCTATTCACAACCCAGGAAGCCAGTTATGTTATGTTGCTTTCTCAAAATCTTCCCCCCACCAAATATTTACTTTTTTCCCTGCCCCAGTATTAGCCTGTGACCTCCAAGGGCTTCCTGGAAATTGAATTTGGCCCGCAGTCTAAAAGAGGTTAGACATTCCTGAGATAATGCAGGGTGTTCCCTGATACAAAAGCAGGACTTTCAAGTGGCACTTTACTGAGGACCCCCAAACCCCAGAGCAAGCCCTGGCCTTCACATATTTCCTGAAGATTGTACACAGGTTCTGCTACCACAATTACTTGTAGTCCTGTTTCTTCCATTCCACCATACCCATGCACAAGGCTCAACATATGTGATCTAGTGCAATTTTTAAAAGAAATAAGTGAGAGAAGATTCTGAGATAGTGATAAGACATAAACAGCTTCCTGGGTTGTGCATAACCCAAATTCAGCTTCTGCTAAAAGAAACATAATGAACGGTGAAAATTCATTACATTCTGCATTAAATCCAGAGCAAAAGAGATAAGGAAATGCATCAGGTTAGCTGAGACAATAGCCAGCGACAGTGAGATACTTTTGTTTAGACCAATTATAGGAAAGTTTATGCCTATAAATGAAATACAAGCTTTTAAGCAAAGTCTGGAAGTGGAACCAGAAACAGTGCAGATTGTGTGATGATGTTCAGGCTGTTCCATCACTTCCTTGCGAAACTGTCATTAATTGTTCTTTCAAAAAACCCTGCAGGAGCCTCCTGGTAGAGACCAAGTGAAAAATTGTGTATGTTGGTCTTGAGGTATATATAAAGTAAGATAAGCTAATAATGTGAAGGCAAGGATTGTCTTTGGGTCTTTTATCCACCTGTGCTATTAAATATTAGAAGAAAGCGATCCAAGACAGAACTAAAACTATGTTCATAGTAACATGTCAAATATAGCCCCACCTTAGCTACAGTTCCCTGCTGAAGAGGATTTGTACCCAACTCATAATGTGAGAAAATCTATCAAGATGCCCTTTACTATCTTGCATATCAAGGCACATCCCCAGAAATTTGTATTGCAGATGCTGATTAAAAACTACATTGCATCAGGATACACATTGCAGTAAGCAGATATGCATGGGGAGCTACTGCACCTCCATTTGCATCCAGTCTGCAAAGGCAAGTTTCCCATGATGGACTGAACTTTAATAGGGAACTTCTGCAAGCGGTCAGCTTATATTTAAAATATTTTTTTAAAAATTCTATAAGAACTCAGAAAAATACTTTGAAACAGTCTTCTGATAAACGTTGTTCCTATCAGAAGCTTATGTGGGGTTGCCAGACTTCAGATGGCATCAATTATTGCTTATGCCAGACTGATTAAAAATAATTATTAATAATAATTAATAGTGCTACATTTCCTCCATATCAAACACTGAAAGAAATATGCAAAAGCTGAACTGGGTCCGTAGTAAATTTTAACACTTCCAACAATATCAGCAACCCCTATTCTTTGAGCTAATTAAACAAGATCAAGAGACACATTGTGCACATTTTTAAAATGTTGTACACAAAGCCAATAGTTTATGGCATGGCATGTGTGAAAGGTTAGTACACCAAACAGAGGTCAGTTTTTGTGTTTTTTCTAAGCAAAGCATTAACTTATCCTTCCTCACATCTGGTGTCCTCCAGTTGTGTTGGGTTACACTTCCTGTATAATATAGATGGTTAAAGTTGTGGTTCAGTGCAGCTGGACAGCACCAGACAGTGAAAAATACTAGTGTAGAAAATATGCTAGCCTGAGGCTGAAAAGCACAAAAATTAGCACCTGCTAAATTAAAATTCGCCAAGAAGCTGATTACAGCTAGCTATTCTCCCCGCTCTGTCCATGTACACTGAACATTTTGAATTGGAAATCTCAAAAGGAAACATCAGATTCTCTTATTGTGCTAGGCTTCCATGACATCTGGATACAACTTTATAGCAGTTTTGTGCTCCAATGTTTTTTTTTTTTTAATAAAAGCACATAACATCAAGAAGTGATTGTCTTATTATAGTTTAATTTTCTGTGACTGTTATTTTCACAAGGTTATAGTTTCTTAATATTTGTTTCTTTAGCAGTTTTAAAAAACTTAACCAGAATGAGGCAGTAAAATGGAAGTTGACTGATGTGATGGGTGCCACTCAAAGCGAAGAAAGTGGATTGATGTGGGAAACCAGTTCAAGTAGATGTTCCACATCCCAAGCCTCAGAAACCAGTGCTACATCTGGTGTTTATAGTATGGAAAACTCTTTTATGGATTGTCCTTCAGGGAAAAGTATGTTTTCAATGGATGAGGAAAAGATTGCTCTGAGGAGAAACTCACCCGATCACACACCACAGTCTCCAGATGAGAAGATCAGCCCAGGCAGCACAAAAGCTCAAGAGAAAGAATTCGATCCTGCTGATCCACAGTCATGGCCTTTTCAAGTACAACCTTCAAAGATTAAAGACTATTTAGTACTCATCACGCAGGACATGGGGACTTCATTGTCAGAAGAAAAAGAAAATCCTTTGATGAAAAAGGGAGAGCTGCCTCTCAAAGGTACAGTAAGAGCAAGAATTCAGCTGATCACTGCAGTGCTGGAAGAGAGACATAAAAAGATTTTCCGGAGGGTGAACAACAAAGATGTTCCTCCACCTTCAGATGTAATCAAGAAGCCAAGGGAACAGCCCAAAATCTTCTCCAGGCAAGGCATTTCGGTATCTTTAAGACATATTGAACGAGATGCTACAGATAAGAATAACAGAAAGGAAATTCCACGTTACAATCTCAAGCATGTGGGAACAGGGATTTCAAAATCGGGCGTTTCTGTTCCTTCTTACAAAGATGAAAAGCGAACACGACGGTCTTTTCTGCCTGAAATTCTAAATAAGGCTTCAGAAAAGCCACCACCAATTTCATCAATCCTTGCTAACAAAGCAAAGAAGCCAAATATCAAATCATATTCACCTGGAAATCAAACGCCAATCCCAGAACAGGCAAGCCTGGTTCAACCAGATCTTCCTGATAAAACAGAGGTAAGAAAAGCACAGTCTCTTCCTCTCAGTTCAGCCAAGATCATGCCAGAAAACTCAACCAATCTCCATGCAGAAAGAGGGAAGCAGAAAATGCAGAATTATTCACCAGTGACCACAGAGAACACTGATGGGTCAGAAAAGTCAAAGGCTCTGCCAGAGAGGGAACCAGCTGAGTCTTGCTCTGCCTTTTCTTATCCTGCAAGCGAAGCAGAGATGCAGCCTGATTCAACTGCAATGGTGCCATCGGAACCCACAGCCCAGGAAGTGCAATATTCAAATAATACTGCAGCAACACTGCAAGAAACTGAGAAATCTGTTTTAGCTCAGGCTAGAAACCAAGATGTTGAATTCTCAGCCCCTTCACAATTAGATACTAAAGACACAGCAGTATTTCATTTTGCTGAAGAAGCAGGGAATCAAGACATACCTCTTTACTCACCTGAACGTAAACAGGCAGAATTACCTTCTGTAAGTGAGACAGAAGAGCAAGAAAAGGAACAGCCAGGGATGGGGTACTCAAAAGTTGCAGCAGTTCAGGAGCAATTGACTGTGAGTTTACAAGCCGAGTCAGACCACCTGCCCTTATTACCTTCAATAAAAGAAATGAAAGCTGGAGAAATTGAAGCTCTACCTGATTTATCTGCTGCAGTTAGAAGAACAGAAACCCAGGAATTACAGAGCGATTCATATAAAAGTGTCAAACTTCCTCTGCCCCCATATGTTACAGGTGAAGCAGAACATGAAGAAAAAGAGTATCAGGAATCAGAATTCATTAAGCAAGGCATTCAGGCACAATCAGCTGTGACCACCCCACTAGAGCCAAACCATTCAGATGTGTCACAGTCAAGAGGCAAAGGGGAGAATCAGACTGCACTGCCAGAAAGTCAGTGTCCTGATTCATCCCTTCCTGTTGCTTATGTGGATAGAGAAGAAATTCAGTCCGACTCTCCAGCTATTGCACAATCAGAAAGTGAACATCCAGCTATCTTTGAACCTGTAAAGGTACCACAGGGATCGGAGCCCACAGAGCCGTTGCATCTCAGAGATAAAGAAGAAAAACAGTACTCTCCTACTGAGGAACTCAACTTGTCAGAGCAGCTGCCATCTATTTCATCTCTTCTGTCAGAGAATACAGAAAAGCAGGGGACTCCACTGCCTTCAGTCGTAACTGCAGCATCTCTGTCAAAACATCCTGCATGGCCAACTGAACAAACAGAGACGCATGAGGGCCTCTCCCCTCCTCCTGAGACAGCTACTGTGGCAGCAGAAACACCATTCACCACAGGCACTTTCCAAAATGTGAATGTAACAGACGTAGAGATGCAGCCATTGTCACCCACAGAGGTTCCAAGAGAAGAACTCCTGCCAATTTCTAGAGAGCCAGATGTTCTCAAAGATAGGAAAACAACTCAGCTTGTTTCATCACTATCTGCTGAACCTCTCAATGCAGCATCTGTTTCACCCAAAGAAGAAGAGAAGCTAGAAAACCAGTTCGGGGCACCTATAAATGCAAAGCTGTGCTCTGAGGAGCAAGATGTATCCCGTCCCATCATAGATGAAAGCCAGCAAGAAGGCCAGATTAATTCATTTGAAAGTGGAAGTTTTGGGCTGGACTATTCAACTGAATCCCAGCCAAAAAAACAGAGTATGGGACAGAATTTCTCTGTATCATCCCAGTTGGAAGAAACAACTGCATTGTATTCTGTTGATGAAGGAGATAAGAAAGATGAACGTTCTGACAAACCCTTCTTTGAACTTTTGGATGCAGATCTATTACAGTCTGCTTCTGCTCTGGACAAGCAGAAGCCGCAGAGTAATATTGAGCAAACTACCCAGCAGTTGCTGCATACAATTCTACCAATAGAATCAGATGTGTTACCATCAGTGGAGGAAACACAGATACATGGAAGCTCATCTCATTTTCCTGGAAAGAAACAAAATTTAGGCCACACAATTAAGTTAATAGAAACAGAAGAAAATCAGAGTGTTTTAAGAGGAAATGCAGCCCTAGATTCTAGGTATTCAACTATACCATCTCCAAAAGCTGAAGAAGAGACACATATACCAACAGAACCAGAAGCAAGATCTATGGAAAAGCAAAGTATTGAAGTTGAAACTTCAGGGTTGGAGGCAGATTTTCAAGATGTGTCATATTCAGTATGTGAATCAGACAAGCACTTAGATGCATCTGTTCCACTTCCAAGCACTGAGGGAGAGACCTTCAGTCACTCCTGCCTATGATTCCAGAATTGGATTATAAATCCCCAATTCCAGCAGAATGGGAGAGAGAAGAAAAGGAACATTATTCGTTCGTAACTCCAACAACAAAACTGGAAAGCCCTACTACTGCTTCAGAACCAGAGAGAAGCCCAAATGCTGCATTCAATAGTTCACTGAATGAGGCAGCCAAACCATCTCCAGTAATGGTATCAAGTGTTCCTGATGAAACAAAGGATCAGACAGTTTCCAAAAAGTCCAAAGAAACGTCTGTGCTGGCGTCAGAACAGGCCAACTATCTTTCACCAGATCTTAAGGGCAAAGCTGAGCTAGAAGAAAGTCAATTCCTTCTTCCAGTGCTGACTCCAGAACTGGGACTAGATGAGACACCATCTTTTACAGCTTTCCCCATTGCTGGAGACCGGGTGGAGGCACTTCATTCACCCATGGCCCCAAAGACTGTGCCACAGGAATCAAATTCC